>NC_090907.1:7029489-7147489 GCF_040956055.1 Brachionichthys hirsutus
GACCCTCATCTCTCCCATCTATTGCTGCTGATGTCCTCTAGGTGATGAACAGATATTACCCTGGACCACACACTGACCTCTCTGGCACTGCATGCTAAAATTAGAATAGACTGAGTGTAACATTCTTACTGCAAATGCCGAGTTGAAATGTAAGGATGCTCGAAATATTAATGCTGCAAGGGACTCGACATTTCAGCTGCAAACACACTTGCCAGCATTCACTCACAGTGCCCATGAGATTGCTATCATGCTGCATCAGTATTTCTGTTTCCCTTCATCACCTCTAGACTTGCTTAGCTTTGCTTCGTCAAAAGAAGACAGCCAAAATAACAATCTTGCTCTGTGCTTTTAAACTGCTGCTCTAAAGAGACACTAAAGAGTTCTCCCTCATCGGTCAAGCCTTGGTTGCGTGACCAAACTGTCCGGTATCTCGGGAACCAGTTCAATCCTGCCCTGATTGGAGGATTTCAGAGCTGCTGCTCAGTGTGAGAAAACTCTTGGGTCTTTGCATCTTGATGCAGACACACCCGGGCTATTTCCAAAGGAACTCCAGTTGGTGGGACTTCAACTCAAACCCAGAGAGCCACAGTTCAACCACCATCACTGCACACAGCTACAGTATGACGGGGCTGTTTTTAGGACCCATCAGACTTAATAGCAGCGCTATCAATAAGTATTTCCGCATGAATCCTGAACACATCTCTGTCAGACAGACATTATCCAGCAGACTAATGAGTGGAGCAAAGATCCCAAGAGGATGGATGGATTAGGTGTGCAAAGTCTATTGAACGTAATTTCTCACCAAGTCTGAGTAACTTACCAACAGTGGGGCTAATAAATCAGACACCGAAAGGTGGATGCAACCGCACATGATTCCCAGCGTCCATGCTCGTTCCACCGGATACCTGGGCTGGAAACCGGAGTTCCTGTATTCCAATGGGGTGGAAAAATCCCACGGACGTGATTGGCGACAAATTGCCACTTAAGTGTCATCAGCTGGGAATAGTGGAGCAGCTTCCAGATACCTGCGTCAGGAAAACACCCCCCACCTCAAAAAAAAACCCCAACACGATCCGGCCGAGGCAGGAAAAACGTGAAAATCCAGCAGCTCAGCTCAAGAGGGTCCGGCTTTCATTTCAGAGAGGTTAACGCGTCAGCATGTGGCCGTATCAAGTCAAACGCGCGCGTGTGCGTGTGCGTGTGTGTGCGTAACGCAGCACGCGCTGTATTACATTTGAAACAAACCTCTCACATGTTACAGAAGAGAGATTGTCTGGACGGGGAAACGCAGTCCTTTAGAAGAGATGCGTTGCGCTCTTGGATGAAAAAAAAAAAAAAAAAGGAATCCTCTGATATTTGAAGGTTGGCGTCAAATTAAGGCTTCACGAATAACGAAGGTCAAAAACTCTTGTCGGCAGCAGCGTCCCAGTGATTCCAGCGCACTTATCGCGGGTGTTTCACGGCCGGTTATTTCCCATCACCGGAGCGTTTTGTTGCCAGAACTTCCCTGTCTGATGCGCAAATGAAAGAATCCCACCCGTGCACTGATACCGTGATATATATTTTTTTGTTTCCTTTTCTAATTCCACACGCAGCCATCCGAGGAATTAGTTTGGCTTTGTCTGTCGCTCCCTAAACAAAGCAAAGCGGTCCGATCATGGATCTATGTCCTCGTTGCGCAGGCGTCCATCCGCGTAACAGGGGTCCGATCGAAATGAACGCATCTCGTCACGCCATGATGGAGCGAAGCCGAGCCGGAGTGGTCAGCGCACGAAATGCTTTGTATCAGAGACGAACTGCAGCAACGTGATGTCACAGGGACGACATTTCAATCAGATTTATATCGCACCAGCCGAGAGTTGATTTTACTGCGATGAAGAGGAGCACGACGTGTTTGGTACAGAGAGGAAGGCGCGGTGAGGTATTTATGGTACTCCGAGGTGGGCTGGTAACTCCTGGTCCAGGACAAGATGCTGCAAGGATGGGGAGGAACTTAGATGGGGGGGGGGGGTCATTGCTGCGCGCGCGCATTCACCTCCCTGTAGGGTTGACTGCTTTGTTTTCTAATGAATATCGTTTTATTTTCTTATCCCTATCAGTCTTGAATGTCCCACAGGATAAAGAACAGCCATAAATTATTAGTCCTTAGATAAACCGACAGGACAGCCAGTGTCTCGAAGAATACCATAAATACATCAGTTTACTCCCACTGCACAAGAACAATGCTTACTAAGAGCCAAGCTATAGCACGATTCCACAGGACATGAGTTGAGAAAAAGGATTTCTGGTGGAGACGACAAATCCTGTCAAAATCTGACTGATCGGAGCCTCAATGAACAGGATAATGAATATTAGGAACCAGAAGGCCTGCAGAGTGTCGAGAGAAGAACGTTTGAATTCACCTTCAAAGTGCAGTTGATGTAAAAATAATGATAATAATTTGGGGTATTTCAGGATACAGTGAAAATATAATTACACAACAAAATCCCAAATATAAAACTATAATAGTATGGAGGAGTTCTATGTTACTTATTTTCATAAATGCATCCTTTTCCCACTGCAGCGGAAAACTCCACAGTCTCACTTTCACTGCTGCAGCATGACAGGCATCAATTACCTTACATGTAACTCCTTCCCCGGCAGCAGCAGCCTGCCTCGCTGTAACACGACACATTATTCACCACATACAGTCGTTTTCTAGGTTATCAGATTTAGATCTAAACGCAACCTGACGCAGAACCTCCACAACTTCTGTGCCAACAGAATGCGCTGTAAAAATGTACGATTCATTATGTGATTGCTCCGAGGCCCGCTCTGAATGAGCACGTGTGCTCACGAGGTTGGGGAGTGAATGGGATGCATGCGACGAATACTGATCAAAAAGGGAAGCGATCTGCTATTTATATCGGGCTGCTATCCGTGGCGCAAAGCCGCCTCTCACAGTAATGCACTGTAAAAGTGATTGATCTGTGCGATACTGTGAGATCGTCCGTTTATTGTTCTTCACTTGCCAAAGTGATGAAATTACTGCACACTGGTCTTTAAAAGCATAACAGGAGATTAGGTCAGCGTGCTCCATCCACTCTAATGAGGCAACCTTCGACTCCCCAAAGTGCACATAAGAGGGAGATCTGCACTCAGAGGCAGGACGCACCATCCAGCTGCTGGTGCCCTCAGAGGCTGTGCTTAATGGCGAGGAACATATCACATATTGAGGTTGCTCCATTCACATTCAGCTATGCACCGCCATGTTTGACGCAACACAGTTTGCCCTTGTCACCGTTTTAACATATTGCTCAGATCCCTTTTTATTAGGGAAAGTGAAGTTCAAAATTCCTTCTCTTTGGCTGAGCCCAAAGGACCCATAATGTGATGCTCCATCAGTTTATGACCAGGGCGCCGTCTCACAGGTGAGTGTGTACCTTGATTTGGGAGTAGAATTAGCACTGCAGAGTCAATGAGATGAAATGCTGTCTTCAGGAGCAGCAGCATCGTAACAGTGGACCCTGCTCTATAGTGGATTAGAGCCGTGTTGTTTATAGCCTTGAATCACCTCATGCATTAGCACGCTCTCTAGCAGGGCAAAAAGTTCCTTTTAACGCCCCACCTACCATGAAATGGAAGCACTGTGGACATGTTTTCCCAGGATAAGAGCCTCTAATTGACTTATTAGAGGTGGCTTTGTAACAGGTGCATACGCCAAGCTGCACGTTTCAAAGGAGGCCATCCAGCATGGAGCTTGTACAATACACAGAACCGCATCTTGGACTCAAACATTTGGTTTCTAATCAGCAGAAAAGGGATACTGACAGCAGCCTCCTTCCATTCAGTTATATTTTACAAAATGTGCACAGCAAACCAATGGGGTCTGCTTGAAATGTTTTCTAATCAAAGTTACTCTAACGGCACAGATGACAAACATTATATCACTCCCACTATTCAAACTGCCATGTTTCATGTCTTCTGATTCCCGGCAAGGCTCAATAAAAAATGCGCAGCTTCCTTCCTGCTCACAATGACTTCCTGCAAAGTTACAAAGAGAAGCAAAAATGCGGACTAACAGGTAATTTTGCTGTTTGGGTAATGTCATCTTGCTTCATCTTTGCATCATGTGGGGAACTGAAACTATGTTGCTCGGTTTGGTTTAGCAGCAGTAACAGGCTTGTGATTGATAATTTAATGTTCTTCGATGTCACAGAGAAACAACAGGTTAGAAACACGATCAGACTGCACATCAACTGCATGTTATAAATAAAGTCAAAGAAATAAATAAAGTCCAAAAAAGGTAGCAACAAAAATAAGACATCCTGGTACAGCGATGATTCAGGGCTAATTTTTGTGCCGTCGCCGTCACATCATTTTAATGGACAGAGACTGACACACAAGGCATGAGACAACAATGTCAATTTAACTGCTCCTTAGTGATTAGTCAGAACCATTAAAATGTTTGAGGTGTATATACACTCCCACAGTCATCTAATGATTTAAATAAATGTCACTTAGATAAATTCATTCTATCCTTCCTAAGCATTCGCTGGTTATTTAGCCTGTGAAATTCAGACAAAATCAAATGTCAGCAATTACACATTCTTGTGGTCTGTGCATTTGGTTTTACAACATACAAAGTAATCCACCCCTACTTGTCGAATGTTGAAGCTGTCTTTTAACACCAGTGTTTGCATCAGATCGTAAATAAATTGTGTTCTGTCCATTTTTTTTTAAATGCTATTAAAAATTAAAGAAAAAAAAACACTCGAAAAAAATAAAAACCTTCACCAAGACCTTTTAAAATGTTCCCAGAGTCAGATGAAATCCATCCAGTAGGTTCTGCAACATCCTGCTAATAATCAGACCAATCACAGGAGTACAATGTCGAGAAAGGCATTATTTATTTTTACAATGTTTTTTAATGTTGCATGACAAACTATTTTGCTATATCAATACAAACTAAAGTCTCTTATTTTCCATGACTGTCAAGAAAATGTGATTATTTTCATCACATTGGTTAAGCATGCGATTTAATATTCAGATTTTATTGTTATGATAAATAACACAAAATTCTGTTGAGAAACATCTCAAATACCGTCAGTAATACCTCCGCCCGTTCTCTCCTCACGTGTTTACATGCTGGTCGCATTCTTGATACTCACAGTGGACAACAAAGGGCTGATTTAATAGTTGTAGACATTGTAGAAGAGGATTTACTTGTAAATGGAGATATTATGCTTCATTATCATTACATGAGCAACACACCGCATGTGTCTGGTGAAACTGAATATTATATACAAAGCTAGAAAAGCACTCAGAGCGCAGACCTCCATCGAGCAGCTCATTCCCCTACTAATTGGATTTACACCATCCAGATGGTGATCTGAATCATCAGCAAAAGGTTCTAAATTGTTCTTGGTATCTTTATACACCAACCATGAAAAGTAAAAGTGAATCAGAGTTAATGTGTATTTGTAACTGATTTCTGAATCCGTAAATTGGGTTTTCAATGTTAAAATGTAATATTTTCTCCTAACCTCATTCTGGATCCGATCCAGATAATATTTGGTGGTATGATAGATGACCCCACTTTACATGACTGTCAAATTCCATAAACATTTGTCCATAATCAACCGAGATATTGAGGAAACATTTTTGAAGCTCCACTGACTGCAATGTTAAAAGTTTCTAAGTGATCCATAATCCAGGATCTCTTCTGGAATGGCACGATAACGTAATCATCTGTTCTTGGTAACATTCCCAGCATATCCTGATGATTTCATCCAGATCTGTCCAGACCTTTTTGAGTTATCTTGCTAACAGACGGACAGACAGACAAACGCCAGCGATTACATAACCGCTGCCTCGTCAGATTTTTTTTCGCTACCCTGCAATCCTTGATAAACTTTCAAAAATGTAAAAGAAATAGCTCTTTCATGTGATTCCGAGCTCCTCACTTTGTTATTGCGCAGCCTCCGAGTTCAAAGTTTCTGCAACCAATTAGTGAAGATTAAACCCAGACCAACGGCGTGCTTTAGGAGAACGTTCCTGCCATTGTTAGGCTTTAGATCTGCTTTGTCTGTGTGAAATGTACAGCATTCCCTTTACTGGGTATTAAACTTAAATCTGCCTTACAGATCTCACCTTGACTACCTTCACAGTCCGACTCTACCTCTTTTCTTTTTTTGTATGTGTGCCTATGCAGCAGACGCAGAATACATTGCATATAATGAAATATGTCATTAATTTTATATGGTTGCAATAATTTAGATAATCAAGGAGGGAACGGTTTACAATTCACACACACACGAGACACACATGTGCAGCACAACACAGGCAGATGCTTTGGTTTGGTTCTACGTTTTGCCAGATGATGAAACAAAAATGTATGGGCTATGCAAAACAGACGGAAATGACTCATCATCATAAGGAAAAATAGTGCATAGAGCTACATTATTGTTTGACAGGAGGAATAAAAAAGCAACTTTTTTTTTTGCTTGTTTGTGTTTTGCTTTGTAATAAACAGTATTCTAATGTGCATCACCAGAGCGCATTGTCTTTGCTTTAAATAAAATAGGTAAAGAAAACTGCTTTTAATTTAAAACTATTTTGCAAATACAGATGGTTTGAATGCACTTTTGTCTGCCATACAGCCTTTGCTGCATTCATCTGAGCACAAACTGAAATCCTTTACCAGTGATAATTGTCAGAGACATCAAAAATAGTTGCCAATATTTAACAATGTAATTAAGAATACAATACTGTACCATATTAAAACTGCAAAACGACATGTTTAAAGATCAGGCACCCCATTTATCCTTTTTGGATTTCCACTTTCATAAAGGAAAGAACCAAAAGGTCTTTCTTTTCTATTTTAATGAATTTTTAACCACCTCACCCCAGACCCAAAGACACCTTTACAATGGCAGAAAAAAGAAAAGCAGACAGGGGATGTCTGGCCTCTTTAAAAAGCCTTTCTACACCATTTTTGACAACTTTGCTCTTAATGGAGCTCCTTCAGTAATTCAGTGTTTCAAAGAGCACTCTGTTTCACTTTTCACGGGGGCATGAAATCATCCATCGCATCTGTTGTTCTCCAGTTAATGAATCTCTTCATGCCTTCAGCTTCAGACACATATTCTTTTGTATACTGATGAGCGTGTTGTGAGCGAACCCAAGCAAAGTTGTGGGCCGTAAAACTAAATTTCTGACGGAAAGCTGAGGAAAATTGCAAAGTTTTGACAGGTAACACCTTTTGCATAGCCATTTGATCCAATGTAAGTAATATATATATATATTATATATATGGATTGGTTGGAAAAGCATTTAAGTATTTAAATCCAGGCATTAACTGTGAACATTTTTATCTTAATTCCACATTTATCTAAAATTAAAACTAGAAAAGCATCCAGAGAGCGCAGACCTCCGCCGAGCAGCTCGTTCCCCTCTTAATTCGTTTTACACCATCCACATGGTGAACTGGATCATCATCAAAAGGTTCTAAATTGTTCTTGGTATCTTTATACACCAAACATGAAAAGTAAAAGTGAATTGGCGTTTATGTGTATTTTTGAATCTGTAAATGGGATTTTCAATGGTAAAACTTAATATTTTTACCTGACGTTATTCTGGATCCAATCCAGATTAAATTTGGTGGTGAGATAGAGGTCCCCACCCTGACAACTGATGTCTGTCAAAATCCCATAAACATCGGTCAATAATCAACTGAGATATTGAGTACGGTAACAAATTTTGAAGAGCCTTGTCTCGGCATGCCGAGGTGACAACAATTTCAACAACCGCCCCTGACATTTCTACAGACCTGCCACAAGACATCGCAAATCACATTTGTCATAATTATACGTTTGTATTTGCATTCTAATTGAGAAGCTTTAACAGAAATCCAGCAGGGGGTACAAGGCAGCACTTTACTACTTTCTTTACTTCTTTGTAAACTTTTGCTTTCTTCCCCCCCCCCCCCCCCATGCCCCCAAACATTTTATATATTCATTTCCCCTTCAATTTAAATCCATTTCGTCTGAGGCAAGTAGATGGAAAATGTGAATTGCTATCTCAGAAAGAAAGAAAAAAATCGCAGTAACAGATTTTTCCAGATACCATGGCAACAGAACGTATGAAAAAAAATGATGGGAACAGCAGGCAAAGAGAGGATGATTACACTGGAGACAATTTGTTACACCAATTGCTAGAGCTATGGAGTCTGATTGCACATACACGCACACACTCCAGCATCATCTTGTATTGTTTATCTGGATCACCGTTAAAACCCATTGCTTTTGTCTGCCCTGTCACGGCCCTTCAGAGGATGACTCAAGGCGGTGGTGGCATTTTGCGGAGATGAAGAGCAGTTCAGACATAGTTTGCTCTTTTGACTGAAGCTAGTCCAAAAGCTAAAGCTTCGGCGTAGCGATGCGAAGTGGATACAGCGTTGATGGGCAGGACAGAGGGATGAGCAGCCCATTTAAAGTCACAAAGAGGAAGTGGCAATCCATACAATGCAGCAGCTGACTATCCTGGGTGGCTATTCTCACGCAGCAATCTCACTCTCCAGTGTTTGGCAAACAGACCACCATCCTGACAAACGTTATCACTCACGACACAGATTCAGCAGCATCTGTCAGCGAGAAACACCCTGCAAAAATCTGCATAAACACTCCGGTCAAACTTTATTTTTGCATCGAACACACAACTCACAGCGGCACATTAGTCGGTGATGATTGTTCTGTGAAAGGCCCCGTCACCAGAGACGCCAAGCAGACTCTGCTAGCGTTCATTTGCAAGAAGCTCAAAGAGAATCGTTAATGTCTTATGGGCTGAATGAATATTTATATCTGATGTTTTACATGAAAAATTAAGACTTCTCTAATGTGACACAAATTTTGACAGTTAATTGAAAATGTTTACGTATAAAGAAAATGAATGATTTTTTTTTTTTTTTAGAGGTATGCTTATAATCTAATGACAGTTGACACGGTGGATGGCTGGCAGTGACTCAAGGCCCCCCGTCCCACCAACACAGTGGTGCCATAGCGCAACGCTCATCTCGTCTTCTCAGGCCGACTGTGATAGAGTGCGTTATCAGTGCCGACTGGCAGGTTAAATCACCGGTTGAGTAAAGGTTAGCACTACTGGCCTGTTACTTTGCAAGGTGAATGTCAAAGCAGCCTGGATCACAGGGGGGACACTGCAGGGCAGAGGGTGAGTCAACCCCCGGGGCAGGCTCTGATTTATGCATTACTTATGTTCAATGGTGCAACACCATATTAAACTGAGCAGTTCACTGATAAGCAATATGTCATCTGGAGATCACAAGGCGCGAGTTTGTGCTTTTTCTTTTTTACTCCGAGCACCGTGTCGAGGGCTCCATGAAGATTGGAGAAGGAGTTGAGTTATAGCTGCCGGCTTGTGCTGCCGATCCCCTGGAGTAAACAAACCACATCATAGCCCCTTTACCTTTTCACTCTTTGGTGTGTGTCTCTGAATCCTGCAGGATAATCTAGTAGCTTCCTACAGTAACAGATGTGTGATGTAAATGAGCCGCACAAGGAAAGGGACTGCGTTATATATACTGTAACTGTATATGTCTGTTGCATTGCGTTTATGTTCATAAAATTACTTCTGTATGGACAGAAGAATGAATAAATGAGAAACCTGTGATATTCCTCATCTATTTATCCAACTCTGGGCCAACTAGGACTGAATATATTTTTTCCAAGAGTGCCAAAAGAATTCAAATAAAAAAAGATTCCTTAGACATTTGTCTAGAGAAATATCCTCTTGTGAAATATTTATTTTATAGGCAGATATTAGGTCCTATGTGTTTGATAAATTTGTGAACACGGCCTATAAATTCCGACTGTATTCTAAGAATGATGTGACACAATTTAAAAATATTTTTTACCATCAGGATTTGGTCTCCTTTGGCACACTATTTGCCTTTCGGCTCCTCACTCATTTTCCTTCTGTGTTTTCGTTTTAGGTCTCAGTGGAAAAATAAAATTGTAAACACACAATGTCTTGTTTCCACCTGGCATCGAGAGCAGATCTGGGACTTGGCTATGATTGAGAGTTAGCAGGCTTCCATTAGTTGATACATCTGTCCAGAAAGTAGGGAGCTTGTTCTCTGCATACTGCATCTGCCATTTAAAAAAGCTCCTGACAACAGAGACTTGTTTAATGCTATAAGTTTCAAGCTTGTGCTCTTTGCTCATGGGGCCTGCTTTTGTTCGTGGATCTTCTGTATTATGCACAATGTCAGTCGCCACACTTGTTATTTTATAATAGGGAATGCGGTGCCTTCACAGGCTGACTGCAGCAGCTCTCTCTCTCTGCTCTATATTGACAGTCTTTTATCTGTAAATCCCCTCAGATGGACAATAGTGCTGCAAGTTAAACATCTGTTGTTGCTCTTTCCACATAGGAGTCAAGTGTATAAACAGGAAGTGGAAGGGATGTGGTGTCAAGCCTTGGGCGCCTCTGCTTTGCAACTTCAAAAGATTACGCTAAATATGCCTAACATTTTTGGCCAATGGCTTTTTTTTTTTTTCTCTCATCCTCACTGCCGCCACTTCAAGCAGAGTTTTGATGGATGCTGTTTGCTGTGATACTACGTTATTTTCCCCACGGCCTGATCATTCAAAAGTCAATAGCTTCTTTTTTTTTACCAATTTTTACAGAGCTCTAAAGAGTCTCCATGAGGCGATCGTAAGATCACACAGACGAGAAGAACAGCATTGTTTTCCCTTATTTTCTCTTCCCGCCAGCTGCAATGGGTGGACCACGCAAAATGGGATTATTCTACATTATACATGGAGAAAAATGTAAATTGGCTCCATTGCTGGCTATAATATAAACAGGCCGTGGCATAGTTTAATGGACTGAGCTTTCCCGGAGCATATGTTAAGCCATCTCCATGATGCACATGAATTATCTTACATAATGAAAAAGGAATGAGAGATGATATGTATCCATCACTTCTTAAATTGGGTGCATATCTTTGCAAAGGGTCTTCAAATATCTGGAGTGTTAAAGTGATCTGAGATAGATCTATTGCCACTTTTTACAAAAGATGATACGTTAAGTTTTAGTTGCTCATGACAGATAAATTCCTTAATGGGTTTTGCCAAGAAAAAATGAAAAAAAAAACCCAAGCTGTAATGACTCATGCTTGTTGGTGTCTTTACATTATTGCTTCACCGGTAAAGGGTGTAAATGTAAAGCAGCAAGGGTCGTTTAATCCTGTTTTGGTTTTATACTCCCGAGCATTTGACTCTGGCAATGACAGCGTGAAATCTAATTACACACCATGACAATATTGAAACCAATATTTGCGTCCACAATTTGCACAGACAAGGAAAACAGTGGATGCTATGAGTGATTTGAAAGCCCTAAACATTGAAATGACTTTTTAAATGGGAGGGATGGCATACCAGAAGCAGTGCTCTCTCCTGGATATCATATTAATACAAAACCGTTTTACTCACTGTGTGGCCCGTTTGCCCGCGATTGTTTTTTTTGTCCTTGTGTCTATAGGGAGTTTAACAATATTGTGATAATAGAATGAATGACATAATTATGTGTCACTTTGAAGGTATGAAATGAATTGTTCCATGTTGTTCCCTGGTGTTTATTTAACGTTGTTCCAAGGTGGGCTGTTTCTGACCACCGTCACTTAAAGCTGGTTATTATTTTAGTCGCAGTGAAAATTACACTATTAATTATTGCAACATTAATAGAGACGTTTTACTCTTGGTCCAAGGTCAAGGTTCAAGGTTACTTTATTTGTACCCGAAGGTAGATTTGTTTTGCTGTGAGGTAAAGTTAAAACATCCAATATCCATTTAAAACCAGCACATATATATAAAATTTAAACAAACCGTTAAAAGTGCTCAAATAATATTTCATCAGCGCCAGTAAACCAAGATGTTTACTGGCGCTGATGAAATATTATATGAGCACTTTTAAGTATGGTGGTCCATACTCTTTAGTACCGACTTGAAGCATTTATCTCCTGTCAACAATGTGATGACAGCTGAATGCAGGAAACCTAAAACCCTGATGGATTTGAAATGCCGTCTTGATTCATAATTATTATCTTTTCGGAGCTGGTGATTTTACTTGCTGATTAAAACCTCTGTGGAGAGGCTGCAAGAAATGCCTCAATGCAGGAAAAATCCGACACGCCAGAAAACATTTGAAATGGTGATTTGTACAGTTTGGGAAGAATAGAACAATCAGAAAACTTGGAAACAACATGCGTCATTTTGGAGAGTGTTGCTAAATGTGGAGGAATTTATGTCAAAATACAGATCTCAGTACTCGAACATAATTCATTCCATAATACTGTTCAAAAACCGATTTCTTCAAAAACTGAAACTATATTTCCCATAAGAAATAATGGAAACCAGATTAATCTGTTCCTACGCACCAGATAAATGCCCATTTACATGCCTACAGTTTAATTAATATGTAACTGCGCGTGTCTAAACAACACATAAGTGTCAATTGCAGAAAAAACATAATAAAAGTTAATTTAACACAATTCTGTATCATTTACATACCGTTTTGGCTGCGGTGTCGGGAGCGAGGGAAGGGAGTAGGGCTATTACTTTGAAAGGGAGTCTCCCTCCATAAAATGACTCAGTAACTCCTTCTGGGTTTTATTTCCCTTCTCTTTGTCTTTAACTCAGTTTTCTTAAGAAAAGTCGAAATTATCGATTTCTCCATACCGAACTGCAGCAAGATCTGAGACATTATATTTGGTGGTTATTTCCTTCTTTAATTCAACAATTGTTCTCACTACTTTCCTCTTTCAGGAGTAATAACATTTCTATTTCTCCTATGGCAGGTCGACTCAAACTGAACCAACTCGGGGAGACTCCGCCTTTTCCGCCTCGGCTCTCCTCGTTCTGCTGTGAGCCCATTGATACTGCTCTTAGACCACCGAGCTGCAAGGCAGAGCTTTTTACAAAGCGTAATTACTGGTTCTAGGTCTGGCTCATGCAGCACAATCCTAAATTTCACATCTTATCTCCAAGAAGTAAAGCATTCTTTCTGAACTCTTACCAACAGTCGAATACTGCTGGCACAAGAGCTGTTTACTTCGAGCAACAGAAGAGAGCTAGCCGGCTCAAATGGGAAACTCTGAAGGGCAACCAGAAGCCGCAGGCTGACAAAGACATGCAGAGCATCTGTGTGAGTGACAGAGGGGAACCGTATCAAAGAGAACTATCCTGGAACTACTTAGCAGCAGTTGAAAGTAAAACACATTCAGAATTTAAATAATGTAATGTTGCTTCATTTAACGACAAAATACTGCGAGATCATCTTTGGCCTTCAGTCACACAAAGTCGCATGAGAACAAACCTAATAAGCCTCTCTTCTTCAGATCATGAACTTCAGTTATACGTCATGTCTAGGGCGACGTGGTGGCGTAGTGGGCAGCACTGTTCTCTCCCAGCAAAAAGGTTCCGGGTTCAATTCCTTTCCGTGTGTTGTTTGTATGTTATCCCCATGTGTGTTCTTTCCAGGTTGTCCCGCTTCCTCCCCATAAACATGCAATTTAGGTGAATTGCTCGCTCCAAATTGTCCGTTAGTGTGAGAGTGCACGGTTGTTTGTCTTTCGTGTGGCTCCACGATGAGTTGGTGTCTCGTCCAGGATGGACCTTGCCTCTCGCCCTTAACCCGCAAGGTGGATGAAGACTGTAGACAAGATTATTGTGATCGTCTCGTCTCCAACAAAACAGATGGATGGTTTAAACTTCTCATTTTCCTCCAACCAAGTAAAATTAATTTGGAACTTGATCAATCAATCAGTCTGTCTCGCTATCATCTTCCTCCTGAGTGCTGCATGAATAATGAATTTTCCAACATCCTATTTTAGAAGGTTTCCATTGTGTTTACTTGCCAGTGGTTTTTGGCCACAAAAGTATTCCTGTTTTTCACATATTTCATTCCACCTTTACAAACCGGAGACAAACTTAACCTTCAATATTTATTTGCATACTTTTAATGCCTCCCTCCAGTGGACTCATAAAATTTCCATCCTTCCATCTCGTATCGATTTAGAGGAACAAGCTGTCAAAGCACCTGTTTCCAGCGGCAAGCTGGAAGAGGTTCAGATCCTTGGAGGCATCTCTCTGACTCAACGGCAACAACAAGGAAATTGATTTGGGAATACCACGACTGAACATTGGACATCGGGGATTGATACAAAGTCAATGCAACGAAGATATGTAAAGATTGGGCTGGAGAACATCATCGTGATATTTGTATGATAACTGAGTGATAAATATAGAATTTTTTTTGCTTCAATAATTTCAACACTAGAAGATTCATAAGAATGATGTTTAAATCATTTGGGGACGTTGTTCTCACTGCTTTTGGTTGCAGCAGTTTTAATTTCAACCTTTAACACTTTCTGTGTTTGTTGTGGAGGAAACAGAATCTGACCTCATTTCTATTGAAGACATTTGGGGAAAAACAGGAACAAAAACTGCCAGACACCATCCAAAACCAGTGTCAGTCCTCATCAACGCTCTGTGGCTCAACAAGATGTCAGAAGCTTTAGCAGCACGGTGGCTGGTATAGATTGGTGTTTGGGCTCAGATGTTCCAAAACGACACGTTTGACTGCGTGCATGCGTGCATGCGTGCATGCGGATTACAGATAGGGCATGTGGATTACAGATAGGGCAACATTGTGTCAAGTATTCATTCTAAAGCCTGAAAATATGCAGTACAGATCCATTTATCCATCAATATGCAGTACAGATCCATTTATCCATCAATCTTCTAAAACAGAACATTTAATCCTTATGTTAAACATACTACAACTTACCTACAAGGATTCTGCTTCTGAAATATGTTACATCCACTCTAGAAGCAGCTCTTAATTCTAATTTTAATTTAATACCTGTGTAGCCCTATTAGTTTTCTTGGATTATCACAAACTAATCTCCTTGTGAAGTCACTGGATTTTTGGCAGCAAACTGGTGATGTGTTTTACTGCATCAGTCAATTTGAAGGGTCTGGCTTCATATCACATGTATGAACTTCTTCTGCTTTCTTTTCTTTTTCACTTAATTATTGTTTTTGCCTAATTCAAGCAGGGCTGCATGTATAACAGTATTCTTTTTGGATATAAGAATATAATCAGTCAGTAATTTCAATAAATAAAATTCATATAAAATCAGTCTTTTGATGCCATTCAAACATTTTAGTTTGAGAGTTGTCAGAGAGGTGATTCTGTGTTAAGTGGGGCATAATTAATCTCAATTTGCATTTTACAGTTTTATGAACTGAACATGATTCAGAAGAGAACATGATGAGCTCTCGCTCCGCTCACCACTTTTCAGATCTCAAAATAAAGCACTCGAAAGAAAATAGAGAAGTAGAACCCGGTTATTGGGTAATTATAGGAAATTAAAATGATCCGTAATGATTCTACCTTATTGATCCATGAAATGAATGCACCATTTATTTTAAGTAGAAGCACATACACTAGTTAGTTAGCTTATGTCACTATTTATACATAATGGATTTTGATCATTTTTGAAGTTCTGCTGTATATTATAAGCAGCTGAAGTGAGATAGGAAAGCCTTTCAAGGGACAACATAATTAGCTAAAGATAAGAGGGTTTGCCTTATGTCTCAGACTGTCATTAGATGGGTGTAATATTTCTAATATTAGAAGGCTGACATCAAAATCAAAGCAAAAATGAAGGATCACTGAGACTGCAAAATAAAAAGGAAATTATTAGTGTTAGAGGCTCATCTGATACACTTGATTGATATTGTGCATGCCTAATTATGACTACAACTGTATCTGCAAATAAAGACAGAAACTACAGGTACATTCTTTTGTTAGATTTATGCAGCCATGTTCTGCTTTTTAATTTATTTCCAGCCAAGGGTGAACCTTGAAGGAGTGTTGAAATCAGTTCATAAATCAATGCCTCTACCTGATCCACCGCTTATAATATCACAACACCAGCAGAGGCAAGATCTGCACATTTGTTCCACAAGGTTATGCCAGACAGGCGAGGTTCCATAGATACGTATAACATCTGTAACATGGATTCATCACTAGTTATAGTTCATGTCTTTAAACAATCCTGCATGTGTGGGAAATAGCATATGCCTGTTTTTACAAGGAGCCAGATTTCATCCGCTCAATCAGTGAGTGGGCTCGATAATTCCTACTTGAAACAAGCAGCGTTAAATTGCGTTACATAACGAGCAGAGGATTTGTTGTACCGGTTTGACAGCCTACCTCACACGCCGTAGAAAGAGCTAAAATTCACACGCTTCTCATCTGCGGCTCATCTGACTCTCCAGTCTTCACAGAAAGGCACGCCGACACTTGTTAGCTGCCTCGCCTCTCTAAAATATCTACCTTGGCGGCGACCTTACAAGGTCTACCTTGGTAGATAATGACTTGCCATCATGATCGCTTTCGCTTTACATTGCTTCAAAAGCGACGCGGAAGTGAATCCGACAGCGGATCCGACCAGCGGACTGTCGTGTCTTCCACATCCTTAGCCAAAGGACAGGTGGAGGTGCCGCCCTGTCGGCGATTGCCTCAGTGCCTCCAGCTCCCTCTTGATTGTCTGACATCCTTTATCAACAGTCAAGTAATTCAGTTACCGTGGCAACAGTTTCCTGCTGATACAAGAATCAGGTATCAACTTGAATAGTTGAAGAGCGTCGTCAGCCTCAGCCTTGCCATTGCTTTTAGTAGAAATTTTGTATTAAATAATGGTCAGGTTTAACCTGCCATGTTCATCTCTTTTTGTATGGTGCACATCCAGGGCATGGCGTTGTTCATTTATACCTCTATTGTTCCATCTATACACCTTTGATCAGTGACTGTGAAACCACAGAGCCTCGTGGTTTTACTATAGATAGCCTCAATTATGCTCTTAAAATTGCTGAATTAAACATTTCACTAGTCTTATTTAGAAGGGAAGCGGCTCATTCGTACATTATTTGCTATTATTCGTTATTATCGAGCCAGACATTTTTCATAATCAGGAGATGTTTGTAAGCTACACTTTTATTTATCTAATATATGCTTTTTAGAAGGCATTCAAGCAGCTCTTTAGCTCCGTTAGTAAAGAAAACGATTATACGTTTCTGTTTACTTTAACGTGAATTTGCTGTCTCCCTTGAAAGAGATTTTGTTTTTTTTATCTCAAGCTCCAATCTCGCTGGTTGAATAACATTAACCATTAACATTTACACAATAGCAAATAGAGGAAAAATAGAAACACGCTACTGTCAGCCAGGAGTCTTAAAATGCTAATTCACCCAACTATATTCCAACAAGTCTTTTAAACGCAAATGTGGATTAGTGTGGGCTAACTCGTCTCAATTTCAACGCTAAGATAGAAACAAAAACAGAAAATCCTTAATAGCATCTTGCTGTTTTGAATTTGACAGCACAATGCTTTGGCCTTCATCACCCTGAAACTTCCATCATGTATATTTTCATTTGGCAGCCGTCATCTTTTCTTTTGAGTGGCTAACACGCGCCAACAGAAAGAAGTTCTGAACATCAGCTTTGGCTCACATGGTTGGCTGATCGACATGGTTCAAAAGCTCCATAACATTCACTTGCATGCACTTCGGGTGCATTCATGTGAGCGAACACATAACTATCAAACTGTCAAAACTATGAGACATACAAGGATAACAAACAATCAGATCTGTAACTGCCTCAGGATGCGGCCGGATGTTCGTTTGTAACAATAATCAACACCAAGAGGCTGATATTTACTCTGTGCTTGCTGATTTATAAACGCCTGCTTGAATAAAACAAAACAAAAAAATCATCCTTATTGCAAACTCCTCTGAACGACTCTTCGTCTATAATAAGAGAGCAGACAGTTTGAGCAGATGTATGTTTGTGCACCATTACATCGCCACCACTGATAATACCATTGATTCAAGCTATGCTTTCATATCATTTAAGCCAAATTTTGACACTGCCTTCTTAAAGTTGTAGCAGAATTTAAGGCTAATTAGATCAAACAACATTTCGTTCATTGTTGGTTCAGTTTCGGGGGAACATGATCCAATTATGATAGTGATACTCGCCAAGGTCCCTTTCTGCCGTAGCCCCTTCTGATTTTCTGCACACCTTGACTGCAATGAGTAATAATTTCACTCGCTGGTTCTGAATAAGCTCAAATCAGCCAACTTTGCCCACTCCTATCTGACTCCTGCCATCAACAAGACATTTTTGCCCAGAAAGCTGCAGCTCTCTGAATATTTTCTCTTCCTCAGTCCATCTTATGAAACACTCCAGACAGTTATGTGTGAAAATCTCAGTACACCAGCAGTTCCTGCTCAAACCAGCCAGCCACCAAGCACCATAGCACATTTAAAGTCACTCTAATCTTCCTCCTCTTCCGTTCTGATACAAGAACTCAGCCAATCCTCTTGACCAAGACTACATTCCTAAATGTACCAACTTACTACCAAAGGAGTGGCTGATATATATATATATATATATATACACACACACACACACACACACACACACACACACACAGTAAAGTAGATTAATACAATGTGTGACGGATGGAGTGTGGCAAGAAGATATATGGCATCCCCTGTCCGACTGTGAATACCGAGTCCATAATGTGTGATATGCAATGTGAAAACGTTGCAATTGTTGGTCGGATCTGGGTCACTGTGAGGACCAGGGCGAGCAAACGCCCTTCACATGCTTGAAAATATGATTCCGAGGGAGATTTGTCAAGGCAGCATTAATTGGAGCCGTGGCAGAAAGGGCGACATGCACAAACATGCTGAAACAAGCATCTTCTCACCCCAGAGGAGAAACACCAATATTTCATCCTGATCTCTTTCCAATAGATGGCCATAACCACAGACATAGGCGCACTTGATTTACTGCTGCTTAAAAATGTAATTGTGAGTTTGGACGAGTAAAATCGCTCATCGGATCATTTGGTTGGCGAGTGTGTTTTGAGTAAAGATCCCTCGTACGGCGTGCACATTTTCACTTTCTCCTGTTCATGATGTTGGTTACTGCCGATGTAATCAGCATCGTGGCAGCATGATTGATAAGGACGATCTTCCACGCTCTCCTGCGCCGTTGTCTCCGTTGGATGAGATCCCATAAACAAAAGTCTGCGCACAGAGTTTGTGTCGTGATGCCGTTTAGTTTGTTAAGTGATGTAAATGTCTTATCACATTTACAGCCCCCCCTCCCCCCCCAAGGTGGATCCTAGAAATAAGATGGTGCTCTAGGTTCGCTTGAAATGAACGATGACTAAAAGGTAGAGGGCCTTGCAGCCACTGGTATGACAACCCTGCATGGTGACAGGCTAGTTTTTAATGACTGCACCATGGCAACGAACAAGGGGCATGCGGGGGGTGAAGCATTACTGAAAGTATGCTTTCCTGGAAATGTCAAATCATTGGCACATGAGAGCAAAGGTGTACTTCCTTTGCATTCCCCTCTTCAGATATTGTTACATGCATTCAAATTTGTTTTCAAATAATGATCCCTTCTTGGTTGAACAGTTAATACCTTATTATAGGGAAATAGGTGGCAATGTCACCACCATCAATTTACACAGGGCCCGAGTGGCATTTACTGTTCATAAACTCTCCATCCTTGGGACCCGGTGGACTGATATGCATGAGCAGTGCAATTAAATAGGAATATGTGGACAATTAGATTAAACGGCACTAATTGGTTCAATCATCAGTTCAGCATTAATTTCTTACGGAGCACCGTAGCCCTGAATTTATTCTTCTTCAGTAAAGGATCCAACAGCCGCATAAAATTTCCATTAGCAGCGTCTCCGAGCCACAAAGTCTGTGTTTTTAATGCTGACTGTTTGCTTTTCTCCTTCTGTGCAGGCTAAGTACCTCCAAAGTCTGCTTGATATGAGGTTAAGGTTCCGGTCAGGACACACCACTAAAGCAGACTTTCAGAGAATAATATGAGAAGACGACCTTATTTTGAAATCAAAGCAACCCATGCTACACTCCATCATCCAGGAGATCCCATCATGTCAGTCCTGTGATCAGTTTAGTCAGAAAAATACTTTGTAAACTTTAAACTTAGGAAATACACTTTATTGTTGGGAGTTAACGTTTTATTTCTAACGGGGCTGATTATGCATGTTAAATTTGTCTTTGTGTCCCACCATGTTTACAAAAACCTCAGGGAATTCTGCCACTACACTTTACAGTGAGGATACACAATATCACCATTAACATAATTTGCCTTAAGTCCATTAGATCCATCACTCAAGCATCACACTCATCGATGGAAATTAAATGAGGACACTTCATAATCACTAACATGTTGCATCAGGGTTTCTTTAGGCATGTTATGCATGCATATTATAAATCTTAAGCATACAGAGTTTAACTCATGTTCATTTTGCAGTGATAACACACGGCTCTAGCACTAAACTAAAGGAGAATACTCACATTAGGTAAATTTGCAGTTATTCAGTGAGGAGCGTTTCAGCACCATGGACAGCAGCCGACACGCAAGCGGGTCGCTCAGGGCAACTTAGAGGTGTAAGAAGTAATGGCTGGATGACACAATCCACATTCAAGCAGGTTTCCCATTAGCCTCAACTGCTATTGCGTTTGTCACTGGGCAAAAACTGTAGAATCAATTTATGTAACAAAAGACGCAGGTCTGCCAGTGTGCAACTAGACAGCAACAGGATTTGTTTTTCCTGGGAGGTGTCCCAGCTAATCATGGAACAACTGGAGTTCCTGTGGAGGCTGTAAAAGAAAAGAAAACATGGCGACCGCAGAAAGAGGTTTAGTGACAGAAAATGAGGAAAATAAGGGTGAACGGATGGGCACTCATTCAACGTGGAGAGCTTTGATCTGATGTTCTGCCCATATGTGTTTCTTCTCATCATCAGGATTGGAGGAACTTCAAAAGTGATATTCAGTTGGTATTCTGTCTACTAGATAACAAGATACTCAATAACAATCCCGGCCTCCAAAGACGAGTCTTTGATTCATTCTTTATCACAGTGCTGACATTTCCTTTCTCTCTGGAGAGTGGACTTTGATGACAGTTTCCTCCATTGAACGGTCACCAAGCTGCAAATGCTACCGTCATCACAGTAGTAACTCGAAAAGCACTCAAAGAGCAGACCTCCGCCAAGCAGCTCATTCCCCTCCGAATTAGGTCTACACCATCCACACGGTGATCTGGATCATCATCTAAACGTTAACAAAAAAATTATTGGTATCTCTAAACACCAACCATTAAGAATTAAAGTTAATCAGAGTTTGTGGATTTATAACAGATTTTTTAACCCATAAATGGGGTTTACAATGTTAAAATGTAATATTTTTTCCTAACATCATTCTGGATCCAATCCAGATGAAATCTGGTGGTATGCTGCAGGTCCCCAGCCTACATGGCCTTTCCAAATTCCATAAACATTGGTCAATAATCAACTGAGATATTGAGGAACAGAATTTGAAGCAACATTGACTGCAATGTTAATGAAAATTTCAAAGTACCAGAACCCAGGACCTCTTTTGCATCGTCACCAGAATGTAATCATCGGTTCCTGATAACATTCCCAACATTTCCTAAAAATGTCATCCAGATCCGTCCAGAACCTTTTGAGTTATCTTGCTAACGGACAGACAGAGAAACAGAACCTGCAGGTAACCTGCAGACAACAAAACAGGAGCTATCAGGACATAAGGAAACAAAGATTAAGTGATGTGTATGTCTTTGTGGCAGCCGGCCCAACAACATACAGCTTTGAAACCCTAGCGGGGGTAAAGTTGTCTGACGACAGCTTTGATGAATTAAACGCCTCAGGGTCGGGTTAGCATTCCTCACACCTCCACACCAGTTTTCACTCCACCTGCAGCATTTACAAATGTTCTTCATCCGTACCCTTTTCATTGATTGTTCAAGTTGATTTAGTTATTTCCTTTTATTGTGTTTGCAAAATACAAATGAATTGCAAGGGCATCACGGTTCAGCAGTCCTGAGGATTGCAGCTTCAGGTCCACCAGCGCATCCTGTCAGTTATCGCAGCAGACATTAATCCCCGGAATTTCTCAAGGTCTCAAAAGGTCGCCTTGAACAAATGAAAGAATAGATGATAAGGATGTCCTGAGAGAATCCTGCTCACTCAGAGAGCTGCTTCATTTGCTGCCACTTTCACTTCACTAAATAAAAATGTGAACTAACTGGGAAAAGTTGTCTACTTTTTCTGAGTGTGCACTACACCCGCCCGCCTGCTACGTAAAGATGACGATGGGACGATAATGAAAATTATGTGTGTGTATTGTAATGTAAAACTAATGAGCTACTGATTGATCATTTATCAGGGAAATATGCCAGATATTCTCTGCCTCTCAAATGAAAGTTAATATAAAACTCAGAAAAGCAAAACCTAATTAAAAATATTTCTGTGTGGGACTCTGGGATTGATAAAAAACAGTCATTTGAATGAATAATAAATAATTGATTTTCCACCCATTCAGTGATGTAGGCAGGGAAGAGAAAGCAAAAAATAAAATGGCAATTAAGTAGTTTGTGAGGTACTGACAAAAAGCCTGAAATGTTCAAAAAGCACAGAACAAACCCTGAATCTGCCCATTTATATTTATCCACTCCCAGATTTAATGGGTTGTTACCTTTTACTGTGCATGTTCACCTTTTTTTTTGTATTTTATTTTTTTCAGATTTCATCAAGGTATGAAATAGAAAAAGATTTTTGATAAATGTAGCATGCATATGATTTTGTGTCCACATAATGTCACTTCCTGTGAATGAAGTTTGAACTATGAAACTACAAAAATCCTTTGTGTATAAAATCACTATTAATGGACACATTCATTGTTGCTGTGCCACATAAAATCATTAATACAGCCCTAAAATGCAATTTGACAGCAATATAATGCTGTAAAAAATTATCACGGCTCTGTGACCATTACATCCGCTAAAACACAGCTCCCAACAAAACGCCGATCATTACAGAAGATCATCAACACATCACTCACAGCATGAATGATGATTTACTGGAGAGGGAAAAAATTCAGCTCATTTTTTAAAACACGATTTCACAGCAGTCCTTCTAGTGTTCAGTCTGACCACCCATTGATTAATCCTTTATCTCTTTATAGTGATGTTGCCTTTTCTGCCCCCTGATGAGTCATGAAATAGGCCTTTTCCCTGTTGGTCTTGCACACAAGCTTCAATTTAGATTGCAATCCCATGAAGGTTTTGTCAGTGAGTGAGCTGATATTTTCCCCTCAGTCATTGTCGGATGAAAGTCTCTATAAACAGATGCGGATGCACAATGTCAATTCCTGTGGAAGAAGCTTCTATTGCCCGCAGCAAAACACTCAAATCATCAACACCCCTCACTTGTTTTTTTTTACTTTTACATTTGCAGCTGTTGCCCAGAAACATAAGTTTTCTCCACACCAGAGCCAACGCCACACGGCCGGGCTATCATTGCGAATATGTGCATTATGTTCTCACCAGTTTCCCCACGAGAAGCTTGTAGTTAAAGCCAAAGGACCAGTCCTCCCATTCAGCAAATCATAGAGTAGGAACATAAAACCAGCACCCCCCACACACGTACAGATATTAACTGCCTCCATGAAAATGTTAACGCGCTGAAATTGTGTTGATATACAACACCAATTTGAATGTTTAAATCAAGCTGAGCTTACTTGTATTCACTTTTATGCAGCCATTATGTTGAGTCATGATAACCCTGTTGAAATTCCTTTTTTTTTTTACCACCCAGGATAGTTTTTTATTGAATATCATAGCTGCACATGGAAGAAGAAGAAAAAAGACTAACACATGGCAGGTTGATTAATGGGATGTGCAGGAAGATGTATCATCTACTGTAGGAATAACAATATTATCTTCAAAGTTCTCCTTCAGCTTCGTGGAGAGACCAGGATGAGGGTCACTTTTTATTTTCTTGCTCAAGGAGATTTCGCCAAGGCAGATGCTCACCGGTGCCACCATGGATTCAAAAAATAAGTTCCATATTTGAAGGGCAGCCTTCTGATTGTATTACCCTGCTGCCCATGAGGCACCCGTGTCAGACACATCCCATAATTACTGTACAACCTTTCAGAGGCAAGCACGTCCTGACTGACAATGAGCTGTCACGGCTGGTTAGGGTAGCAGAGTGGATCACACTCCCTGGTTGGGTTTTGATGTCAAATTGTGTGTGTGTGTGTGGGGGGGGGGGGGGGGGGGGGCTCTTTGGCAGGTCTGGAGGAGCTTCTTGACTCACAAAAATCTGAATCCAGGGCCTGGAGGGATGCAAGGGAGGAGATAAAGTGGGGAGACTTTGAAAGGATGCTAGCCCGGACGTGAAGTGTGAGGTCACCAGAACTGTTAACAGTCCAGGCACTTGGTTCACTGCAGTATGTCAGAGCTCTTTACCCAGCGCTGCAATTTTATTTCCCAGTGGCCTCAATTTGTCAAAAGGGATTCTGAGAGTGTCAGAACTTCCCCTCATAACTAAACACACATAGTTGTGTGAGAGGCCAAAACAGCTGCAAGTGTTCCTTTGCTCACACCCTTCTACTTAAAGACTGAATAATCACCATCAAGCAACGGGCTACTTTAGTCCCATCTCTCTCCCACTCTATAAGTTGCTGCAGGGGGTTGATGTGTCAAGCCCAGCATAAATAGAAAATATTATTTCCATCTGTTTGGTAAACAAGATGGCGAAACTGTCACCTCAGCTCACCCATTTTGGGGATATTTCCCACAGATGAGGAGATTCAGATGTTTCGTGCTGCACTCGAGCATTTATCAAATGAAGCTGCAGCATTAATTTCATCTGAAAGCAGCCGCTGTCTTCATGCATCTGTTATAATGGAATCTAGCAGACTGAAGATGCAGCAAAAGGCAGAAGCTATTCATTTTATAGATGAGAGAGGGATTACTCAACGCTGATTCAAATAAAAATTCGAATGAAACTGTAAACAGTCAAAGCAAGCTCGACCCACTATTATGCATTTCTTGTTTACTGCATCTTGAATTGCTTTTCTTTGACGGACTAAGCTGCTGATCCGTGAGTGAAGAGGTAATAAAGTGTTCGATATGATCAGGATTCATTAGTGGAACATACTAAATATCGGGCGGCAAATTTGATGTGATGTTTATAGTTTCTGAGAATTACTAGAATCATCGTAGTTCACTTTTTCTTGGTTTATTTCATGCCCTGAAGAAATAAATGGCTAAAAATGCATCAAATAAATCTGAAGGCCCCTGCTGCACTCCCTGAAACAAGACTAATCTTCCCACAAAAACCTTTAATAGCAACACAAGACCAGCACAAACACTTTAGTATAAGGAACATATGTATATATTCTACTTAAAGTGTCAGCTTCACACAAACCAAAGGCCCAAGTCAAAGGTTCATTGCAATGTGATTTAGTGTAACTTGTGCAGCCACCTTTCTCAGCATCCTCGCACTTTTGTTCACTTCTAAATAGATGATTATGAAAATGAATGTCATTCAACACCTGAATAGGAATCTGACAAAGATGGGACTCTGCTCTAATTGGACTATTTATGCAACTTCAACCGGCAATTTGTCTCTTAATTACGTGACTAATTTTTATCAAAATGTAACCTTTAAATTGTTACGTATTGTTAATCACCAAGAGAAAGGAGCTTGCATGCAAAACAACTGGTGAATTGTGCATGCAGAGCAACAATAAACTCCTGGAGGTGATTTTATTAATGTGTCGTTTTTCACCGACATTATTAATATGAAAACATTATTTCATTGAAGTGTTTTTTTTTTTTTTTAACTTAGTCGATGTCTCCTTTTACATGTATGTTTTGCTGATTTAAGAGTCCACTGATGCTGCAGAAAGTAAAAACCCAAACTCGTCACAGGACAAAAAAAACAGATGTTTAACAATGTGATGTCAGGACAAATCACTCCAACACTCATTCGTAATTCTGCATGGCGCTTGCATACACACACACACCTACACGCACGCACACACACACACAAAGATAGATCGACACCTCGACTGTAGTAAAATCAGTTTACAGGTTCGTAAAAATACAGAGCTGTAAATATTTCCGGATGGGTTGATGTCTCCATCAAGAGGACGAGATTCCACCACATGACGTTTTTTCTAAGCATATTATCAATATTAGTGATCACTCAACAGTGCTGTAGGTAATCTAATCATAGCGCCACTTATTACTGATTGTCTGCTGGAATGGGGAAATTTCAAAGCAGTGTCATCAATCTGTCTCCCCTAAAAAACAAAATCACACCACTGTTTGCTCTCGGGATGCCAATCGTGTAATACAAAGAAGAGCTGATTTAATTGCGTTTGTTGAGGGAAAATGCGGCATGTTGCGCTTGCATTTCCTCTCGACACCGGAGTAATATTTTGTTGTGATAAATCAAATCTATTTCTCATTACAGAGGCACTGTTTGAAAGGTGCAATGTTGCATATCCATATAGGACAATGTTGGACTGAATAATTGTCTGATATTTGCTTTCCAAGATCAAAACGAACTTTGCTGAAAAATGACTTTTCGGGCCAAGCCTCACCGCCTCAGTGTGAGAACAGCATTATTTTCTATTTAGGTGACCAAATAAAAACAAGTTAAAGGCCTCAAATTCTTCTGCTTCAACAGCGTCAACAAAGAGGTCATCCCTCAACTGCAGAATAAACACCACAAAGTGATATCCATCAATGTGATAGCGTTCAAGTCGGCGTAGCCCATATATTCTCCCCACTGCAGATTTGTTCAGGATTTAAATATATAGGTCACACTGGTATCCCGCATTTATATCCAGTCTAAACTGTAGAGACACTCTTACATGTCTTCAAACAGCCAGGACAGAATCTTCCATTCCAGCCTCGATAGCGATTTGTGGTTACCGCAGATTAAGGTGTCGCCCACTGAAAACAACACTCAATTGTGTCTCCACGGCGGTCTTGTGTCTTCTGATGGAAACAATTTAAAGGCTCTTCTGTCACCATCACATTTATTTATCCAGTGACCTTTGACAACTTCTGAGTGTAACTTTTGACTATCTTTCAAAATCTTTCCAGATGCCACACTGTGGTGAGGGGGATGCCTTCACCCCCACCCCCCCTCCAACTGAGAGTAAAATTATGACTTTGTTAAGGGCAATCAAAGGACAAACCCATTTCTATTTCAAATCATTTTATTTTCTTTTAATATGACAGAACTTAAGAAGCAATGCGGCTTGATCATGTTGTGCTGTCCTTGGTTTTTAAAGGGAAATGCCACCCTCAGACACATTTGGAGAGATTAGGAGGCAGCCTCTTATCTTGGCGCACCACATTTGTGTCTTTTTCTCAGGATAGGAATTTCAGTGCAGGACCAGACACTGTGAAACTACCTCTACAAACAGCAGAACGCAGGTGTTGCTACTTGTCACCGAGATGCTACCCAGCGACATCAAGGGGACGCTCACATTGACAAATCCAAGTCGAGTTGTTACGAGAACATAAAACAATCCCGACCCTTTAAAAACAATCAGCAATTCAATGGCGCTTGTAGATCCTATCCCAGCCGGATCCAATAAAAACAAGTCACTGGTTTAAAAAAGCATTTTCTAGGTAAGATCAGTGATTTCTCAAGAGCTCAAAGAATGAGATTGAACATTCTAGAGATGCTATTCACTGGAAAATAGCATCCCATCACAATCCTAAAGTTTTCACTGAACGAATGCTCCGAGCTGCTGCATTGTCTTATTGTAGAGCTGAATATGCCTGAGTGGGTGGAAAATCCCAAACCAAATTTCAGCAAGTGGGATTATGATCTATCACAATCCATCTAAGGCTGAGATTGATTGTGCGATTTCTTTTACACAAAGTATTTTCTTGGCAGCTCACATCTGGTTTTGTACATTTGCCCCAGGCTGGTGAGTTTTAACCATCTTTAAAGTGATGGATTGGAAGTGTAGTTAAACTCAATGCTGAACTTGCCGGCCTACGAAGCACGCAGTTTGTTCGTCAACGCAAGTTAATTTTCCCGTAAGGTGGGTACACAATACATACACACACACGTGCAAACACACCTCCCACTGTCATGCATGCATGTGGAGTGAATGCAAATTAAAAAAAAAAAAAAGTTAAGAAATTTAAAGAGAGAGTTTGAGAGAACCTTTCTATCCATCTTATCCCTGCAGCCTAGCTGTCATTCTTATCTGTCTCTTCCCACCACAACAATATTAATAATATCACACTGGACGCTGCCAACGGCTTCAGATGAACTATTCCAAATGCTTTGTAGATCTCATTTGATTTCCACAGCTGATAGAGGATGCAGCAATTTATGCCAATGCTCATTGAAGCAGATGGAGATCAAAGAGGCCCGTCTCATTCCCATCTCTGGATTCATCAGATCTGCAACAGAACAGGGTCTCCCTGATTCACCAGGGTCACCATCAGTTCCTGCACAGCAAACTACACACAGTAAATGTTAACTTTAGCAATGCAACTTGACAGATTAGCATGCATTTACATGTTTCCCAAGCATGACGAAAGGAGTTGGCTCTAATCTTTTCTGATCAGAACCAATTGCATTAGCGGAAAACACTTACTGCGACGCGTTACTTTCATCTTTAAAGCTGAAAAGAACAGGCCGAGAAAATCAAATCATGTTCAGATGCTGCCGAGCTGCATGAAGAACTGCATTGCAGTGTACCGATGGAAGAGGTCGACATGTAAATATTAGTTTAACATCTAAAACAACTAACACATTACAAATAACCAAAGGAAAAAGAGGAGGCAAAATCAAGAATCTCTAATAGAGATCTTACCAAAAGTACTGATGCGTTATACCCAATTGTCTTTAATTAATCCAGCGCCACTATAACAAAATCATCATAAGTAGAGCACCTCCCTTCAAATACTTTATTTTACTGCTAACCAATGTTCCCTTTAGTCCAGTAATTGAAGGTTAAACTCTGTAGGTCACAAACACACAACTCAGACCAGGTTGGCAACTTTTGAGTGGGGTTTGGAATCAAACTGCATATCAGGTGTAGTGTGTCGTACCGCCCGTAGCAGAGCGCGCTGAACCTTTCTGCTTAGTGAACCCTCAAATGAACCCACGGGTTGCATTCGACGGCCATCTTTAAGCAGATCATTATCACAATTCTTATTAGAACGACCTCTATGGATGAGTTAATTCAAGGTTCGAGGTCAGAGATGGGGAAAAACACAGTGTAGCGCCGACACGGCTTTTCCCTCTCTCCCATCATGTTAATAAGAACAAAACCCTTTAGCTTTTCCTCGTGATCCGTTGTTCCACCTCACTGGGAGCTGTTCTACAGCTTACATCTATCGTACACAACTGCAGCCCTGCCAGCTTGATTAATGCATGAGGCAAAAGTTCATCTGGGCCCGTCTCCCTTCTGGGAGAACTTAAATGTAGCTCCGAGTCTAGCACCCCTGCTGCTTATTTTGACGCCACTACATACCTGATTTCTTGTGCAGTGGAAAAATGTAACATGAACCTAATTTTCATTCCAGTATTGATTTATCTATTTATCACATGATCTATTTAATAGAGAGCAGCAAGGTTAAGATAAATTAATGCATTTATTGTGTATGAAGTTACCTGAAATATTTACATAAAATATGTTTTTTGCTGTCTTTACTTTTAATGTTTTATTCAGACAAGGAACAAAATAAATAGTCTTCCCCCACATCATTCAGAGGGATAATTAAATCTATATTAATCTCAGCTAAAGTTCAAAGACACAGAAAGAACGTTACGGCAAATGGATGCATGCGTTCTCTCCTGCTGTAATTTGTTAATAACTGCACAAATAGAGATGAACATGCATTAAAAGCCTTTGTGATTAAATATCAGTGACATTTGCGTCATATTTTAACATCTGAAAATATGAAACAAAAACAATGTGTGAAACCTGCTATTCAGTAACAGCGCTGAAGGAATTTTGAAAGAGAATGCGGTGGGCAAAAGATCTCATTGGACGGTGGAAGAAGCTGCTCTGAATCAGCCGCAAGCTCACAGAGTAGTGATGAGCTCAGTGATGAAGACGAGGCACCGTGATTTAGGTTCCCATTAACACAGCACACACCCACACACCGTCACAGAAACACCTCACACAGCCATCGTTCAGCAACATCGGAGAAGCTGCACAATGGCCGTTTACCACGGTGGCGTTGTTACGCAACTCGTTGATTCACTAGATGAGGCATCTCCATAAAAAAGTCCGACTTAAAAAAAAAATATATAAACGTAAATCAAATTTGTGTTAGCAGTATAAGCTGTAAACTGATAACCTTACCCATGTGGTTATGCCTAATATCGTTGCAATGGGGAGCACAGAGACTGTTATTTTCCAGTTTCCACTGATGCTTTAGACTTTTCCATCTTGCACATGGCAAACAATGTCTCATTGAAGACAGGCGACGAAGCTTTGCGTTCAGCACAATGGAAACAACACAAACAAATGAAAGGAAAATGTCTCCCTTTTTGTTTTACGCAAGAAGAAAAGCACCTATTTGACTCTCGCCCCCCCCTCTCCCTCTCTCCTTCTGAGGTGTCATCCACAGCTCAACCTTTTCAAATGCCAGGTATCCTGCAGGCCAGGGTTAAATAAGAAATGTAGAGCAGTGATGTGTTTTTCATATACAATGAGATTTTGTGCATCTGGCTCATCTTCAATCAATTATGGCTTCTTGTAATTACCTTTGCACAAGTTAAAATTTGAGGCATACGATGATTATTTTTACAAGGAGATTCCAGAGTATCTCTTAAACTGCCATTTCACACTGCACAACCCTCAAAAGCCACCGCAGGGCATGTTAAAGCTGCAGGAGTTACAGACTACCCTTTGCATTTTAAAGCAGGGCACAAAGCGGACGAATGAAACGGGACGCCTGCTGCATCAGTGTCAAGGTGTGATGGCCCGACCACATCATAACTCGTTCTCCTTCTTTAACCTTTGGGTTAACTTTTCCCTGGAAGCGCTAAATGATTTGCGGCCCACAGCTTATCTTGACCCACATCTGGGAGCCGACCACTGCAACAGGGATTATGGAGATAGTCAAGGGTCTTGATTCACCAACACCACCTAGACGATGCTTATCAGGCGCTGCAGGCGCTGCTAATAAAAGCTACCATTCTTCCCATGGTTCTGTATCCATGACAGGATTTAAAAGGGCTGTGTGGTAACAAAAGTCCTGACAAGAGATGTTTATTTTACAGGTCAGGTTTTATCCACTTGGGTAAAAATCAGTATAGCCTTTCAATGGTAGGGGGTTGGACTGGATTTTAAATCATGAATCATGTGGTAAATAAATGGTTATCGTTATAGATACTTTAAAAAAAAAAAGCAGCAACATCCATCATTATATTTTATAGTCTATTTTAACACGCAGCATAAGAAAGAGGTAATTATTCAACTAAATGCATCTGACAGGTGGCATCCTAATCGGAGTTGAAATGCAAAATTTCAAGCAGAATCTGTAATGCATGCACATGTCCATCTAAATCACCCTGACAGCTTGCTAATGGCTATTCATCCTTCCTTTTGTACAATGTCTAGAATGGAAGGTCTATCGACTAAGGAACAGCATAATTCAAATATAAATAAAATAAGGAAACCTGCCACTTTACTTTACTTGAAACGAATGTGTTCCTGTAGGAGCCATGGGCCATCATTCACCATGTGCTCGCTCACAGGGCACGAGCGTCCAGGCAAAGATGGATTTGTTTTTCTTCAGCCATCGTGCTGTACTTCATACTGTGCATGAAACATTTAAATGGTGCCTGCGGTCTGATTATGTTTTGGCTTTCTGCCTCCTGTTCTGAAGTGATTGGCAGCGTTTACCTCTTAGCCTGATTTGATTCGGCATAGCTGCGGCTCGCTGATGACCGGGTTTACCTGTGGGACAGTGAGGGCATTTGGTGTGGCCTCCTGATTCCTTCTCCTGTGTGGGAGATATCCACACCTTCCAACATCTATTTGTCAGACCCAGTATAAAAAAACCTCTTCACTCATCACCAGATTAGACCTTATCTCTAGTCCATTTTACGATTCATTAGTGACACCACAGTCAGCTGCTTCTGCCCTAATCCAGAACGCACCTCACTTCGACGTCCACCTGCCGCCTGCTGCTCCACCAGCTCTGCCAACAGCTGTCAGCCAGATTCACGCGTGTCGGCCTTTGGGCACTGCTAAAAACATTAATTTTGTACTTTTTTTTCAAATTGAATATGTCTCAAAACAGATTAGCTAGTTATGACATTGTGTTCTATTTATGTTTTAAACATCCATACCTTTTTTTTTTTTTTTTGAGTTGCTGTTGAACAAACGTGAAAGGAAAATTTGTAGATAATAATATGACAATATATGTAGCATATTGATAATATACTACAGTATTTCACAAGCACTCAACTTTGCAGGACTTTGAAAGTCAAGCGACTAAAATGTTACCCTCAAAGGGCATTTTATTCTTACAATTTGTACATGATCTGCAAACGAGTGAGCGTGTTGTAGTAAATTCAATTCAGTGATAGCCATTGGTAGCAGATTTTATGTATTTTAATTTGCTAGTATCACAGATTTTCAGCTGGATATTTTTTTTATCAAGCCGTTCTACTACTGGATACCTAAAGCTTACTTTAGGTAACCAAAATGGCTTTCTCCCTGAGGCAGCATCGCCGTAGTTAAACTTTTTCCTGTGTAAAGTAATTTGTAACTTAAAACGCTATGCATTCCCCAACATTGCTGGTGTATTATATGGTCTCTGAAAGGCTGAAATAAATTTAAATAGCTCTGTTATTAGAGAAACATGTTTTGCAAAACCAAATAAATTGCTAAAGGTAAAATAAAAGATATCACCTTGCCGTTGATTGAACTTTACCAGCGGAAGCACAAAAACACGGCAGGTCAAAGTACCAAGTAAAGCCACACTCACAGAATCCCACAAGGCAAGAAGGAAAGTGAGGCCGAAACCACTGTGATTACAGCCCCTAAAACTGAAATAGTGATTGTTGAGATATTACGGTTTTTCAGAGCCACAGAAACTCCCTGCAGACTTGACCAGCCCCATATCAGAGCAGAGAGTTTGATCTTCCAGCCGAAGACTTGCTGTGAGCATTTGCAATAAGATGTGATGTGCATGTGAAGAGAAAAAGGCAGTGAATTTGCCCCAAGGAGCAGCAACTGCTGCAATACTGTTTTACTATTTAAACATAGCTGAAGCATCATAAATGAATTCCATCCATTCCCAGATGCTGGTGGTGAAAATAAAATCTCCTAAATTTTGGGTTTATCTTTATCACACCAAAGGTTAAAACCACCTACATCCCCAAAGGGCCGTGAGTAAAAGCTTCAGTGCTGAGAAACCTTTTCAGAAAGGACTCTACTCTTAAGCACTTTAATGAAAATATTAAATGGGAATGACACGAGGTGTAGGACTGGAGGCTGATGCCTTTGACTCACAGACCTGTGCGCCGACTCCCTGCAGCTATTATGGTCCAGCTAAAAAGACGGATTTTTCTCATCAGGTTTTGCATAAAAAGACTGAATGCATTATAACACCTGGTAGCCTAGAATAAAACCCTTTCAAAACATCTAATAAACAAACAACATAAATACAGCAGTTGGAACTTTTGCAGTTTAAGTAAAGTTTAATATAGTTTGTTGGAAAGTGCAAAATATTGTGGAGTTATTTCATCCCTTTTCATGCAGTATTTTATCCTGGCTCCAAAACCCTAAATTACAGCTTGTGACATGATTTAAAAACTCTTTAAAAAGTAATTACATTACAATTAGGTAAGCAAAAATGGCAAATGTGCTGATGTGGAAGCATTATTGAGAAATATTTTTAAAAAAAAAGACCAAAAGTATCTGTGCTGCAAGTTAGTATTATCGTTCAGGTAATATTTTACTAATTGCTGACTTTAGAGCACCTCTGGGATATTTAGTCGAGATAAAAGAAATAACAGAATACAAACTAAAACCAGCACACAAACAAAGATGGAGGCTGGCATGTGGCAATGCACCAAAAAAGCAGACACTTGGAACCAACTACACGTTTTGATTCAGAATTTGATTTCCCAAATTCTTGTATGCCTGAACTATTCTTATAACCTGTTGCCAAGAAAGAGCGCAATTGCAGACGTGGCATATATAACTACAGCGTGAGAGGGAATGAACTATATTTGATGATATTTCTAGGCTGTTGAATTAAAAAAAACTAAATAGGACGGCTTTAACTACCGTAGTCTTTCTATGTGGCTCTGCAATAAACTGGTGACTTATCCAGGGTGTGCCAGCCTTCACCCATAGTCAGCTGGGATAGTCTCAAGTATAAACCTGCGACCCAAATTTGGTAAGCGCCCGAAGCCGAGACAATGATTGATCGTTTCAAAAAGTGAATGAACAAATTAATACAACTGTCTCCCACAGTATTCGTGGGTCAGTCTGCAGAACCCATCAGGTCTCCTGATCATTTGAAATAAAGATTTCATTCCAACTCATCTCTGATTGACTCATTTTTATGGAGGAAAAATCTACTGCAGCTCCGCCTAGAATAAAATACCCCATCTTTAAAGTTTAGCATATTTACAGAACAGCTCTCATCAGAGAACAGAGTAAAAAAAGGCCAATTAAACATGTGATGTGAGGTTTTGTTTTTTACTTCCATCCTTTTTCCTGCTCCTGGCCGATTTAGTAATTTAGTATTTTGTGTTGACATTTTTCTACAACCTGAGCCATGCAGTCTTAATTCGTTTTGCTTTGAGATTTTTTTCATTCTGATTTATGTTAATCTGTATTTACCCTTTTGTATATATTATTAAAGTGGGTTTTTTCCTTACCTTTACTCCCGCCTCTGTACCTGCATTCTGGGCGTCCACCAGCTTGATCATTACCACCCGCGATAGATCAGCCTAAAAGTGACAACACTGTTACATGGATTTCAAACATGTTCTCCACCCTTTTAGTTCGTGTTTGCCGTGTGTACTTCAGCTTCCTTTTTTGCAAAGTTTAGCAGAAGCACCATTTTCACTCTGTGTAGCTAATGAGGCGAAGAAAAGTCTCCTGTTATCCCTCTCTGCTGTTTTCTTCTTAAGCTGCATGCACATATGGTTTTCAATTGAGCTAGTTCTTCTATAAAATGTAAATTTAAAATCCTATAGCTTGCACCGATATTTTTTATCGATTTTGGTCTTTCTGTGTCTTTCATGTTAGATCGAGAGATGCGTGTCATCTCACACCTATGCTATATGCATGCAGATATTCATAGATAACAGCCAGAAGGAGAAGATGGAAAATTTACATTGTTATGAAATAAAATTCCAAATACTGATATCATATGCAAATATTGAGTTCTCATTGCAACTCTCAAATTTAGTCAGGTGATGATTAGAAGGCATTCAATCCAAATCAGGAGTAAATAGAGGAAACAATAAATTTGTAGTCTAGTTTTGTGCGGTTGTCGAGTGCTTTATTTCGGCACAGTGTGGTGGTGAATTTAAATGCCATGAATATTCACTTATGAAGAATACTAATCACTACACTGATCCTGAGGGATTAGAGCCCCATAATGATTTATTTCCCTCCGACAGCAAGCTGATCATAGTAAAGAAAGGGGGAAAGTAAATCAAAAGCAACACAAAATGCTTCTGGTAAATTCTGCACTGATGTGGAGTAGACTTTCAAAAACTGCAAAAACGGTCTTGCTCATATCCTGAACATTCTGATCTCCATTTATACGGTGCAGTGGGAGCAAGATGGCAACGTTAACTACATGTATGCAACATCAGGTTGCGTAGCCCTTGCAGAAGAAACCCTGAAATGCTAACCAGATCCTTTCTCCACACAACGGCTCCACAGAATCAATATGCTAACAGAGATGAGGATTGACCTTGCGCTGAAGGAGATGACTGGACCAAATTTACGCCACAAAGGACCCTGTTTAGCAAGTTATCCACTGTATGCGTCCGTATGTTGTGAGAGGGCAACATGAAATCTAATTTTCGAGTTTTATCTTGCGCGAGAGAAGCCCTTCAAGAGATGTGATTTAATTTCTTCTCTTCAAAAGAAGTATAAGGAAATGCTGAGACAAGGATAAACGGCCTAATCTCATTTCAGTCTCAATGCTTGGCCTTTTGTCCTTCCGTCAGGTGTCCCATCCCTCTGCTTCAAAGGCAAGCAACATGCCCTATTTAGACATTTAGAAATATTACATCTGAAAATCCAATCTAATCAATTTTTGAAAGAAATAAAGAGGAACATACAGTGTATAAATTGTACAGTGCATTAGTCAGTTCTAAAGGACTGAGCTACTGCCACTACGGCCGAACACTCTTAATCCAGAATCTTCTGATTAATCTATAAGAGCCGCCATTAGGCACCTTTACCCAGAATAAGCCATATCAACAGTGTAATTTGGCACAAGCAGGATTTACTTTGTGTTTTGGAAGAGGGCCAATTCAATTCTATTTTTTTTCTGAAGAATTTAATTTGGCATTATGCCACATGTGAGCGCTGCCGGTGGTTTAGGGTGTTTTTCCCCTTGGTGCATGTACAGACAATTATTTACACCTGCAAATAGCTTGCTGGCAGCTCATTTCTGAACATGAATTTCACACAGTTTTCTTCTTCTGAGAAATAAAAACCAAACACTTCATTTTCTACCAGTAATAAATTTGCAATTTGCATTTCTCCCTCATCACCACAGCTACTATTCAAGCTATCAAACACAAATTGCTACAGTGCCTTACTTAAAGACAAGGTAATATAAATCCACACTAGAGGATGTGATGTGGTGCAACAGTCGTATAAATTCTGCAAAACAAAAAAAAAAAAGCATTGATGTGATGTAAAGACTGTCTATCCGGGGCAGGAAGTTAAAGTGACCTTTAAAACACGGTGCATTTCTGCACATGGATTAGAATGAGGAGCACAGTCTTCCTTTAATCAATCAAATTTCCTCACTCACCTAAATAATTGGACAACAGCATCGGCTTTGTAATGAAACGCAAAAAAAAAATCAAGAAAAGGGAAGTGCTTTTAGCAAGCTTTGCAATCCACAGATAACACACACATCTTGCATAATGAGATATTTTAACATAAAGGCATGCAGCGGTCTAAAATCATATCCTGTCCGGAAGGATGCGAGCGACAGATGCAAACCTCATGTGTATGCCGGAAAGAACAAACGAGATCAAAATGAGAAATCTCTGCATGAAGCTGCAGCGAGGATACGCCAACTCAAACGAAAGGAAGGGAACTGTTTGCACAGGAATCCATTTGGCTTAAAAGGTTACAACTGTCTGCCTCAGAATTTCCATTTTTAGTTTCTAGATGCGCACGATCTCTGCCGAGAATGAATATGTTGAAAGCAAATCCCAAAAATGAGGTTTCGAGCATGGACTTGGCTCGAGGTTTCAAAAACATCGGCCAAAGCAGGCATTTGCTTGTGCTGCATTCAATCAGCTGACTTGAAGGGCTTGGTATCTCGAGTCACAGCAACAAGGCCGAGAGCCAATTTGACTCGGCACAGACACATGCATGATAATGACGGTCTGTGCTTCATTACCCAAGCCCGGCATTGTAGCTGATATTGAGAGGAGGAGATCATTTTATTATCCCGCGCTCCTGTATCAGTCAAGCTGCCTCTTGCTTTAACTTTCACTCGAGTTTTCCGCATAACATCGTTTGCACGTCTGACTGAAAATGCCATTGAAATGTCATTACAACTGCCTCCTGACTTCATTTACCCAGCCCTGACTCGGCGGCGATACGTTGGAATGAGAATCCCCGCTGCTGAAGAGATGGAGATAACAGGATGATTCATGGTCTCTCAAAAGAGGTCACAGCTTCCTGTGCTTTTACGACTTGAATTTGGGATTCCCTCGGTGCACGCGGTGAAGGGCAGCAAGCCAAGCACCCCGGTTGGCAAAATTAGCTGCGGTGTGAATACAGAGGCAAACACCTCCTAACCCATTATCCTTGCAAATTATTTCCAATAAGCATGAACGGCGTGAGCGAACGACTTATTTAAATCCAAGCCTGTAATGTCAGGGATGAAATTATTATGCGAATGTGCAAAAATAACAACATATGATGTTTGGAGAGAGGGCCTTTGCCACACCAGGGAAATTTAATTAAGCAAGAAATACATTTTGCAGAAGGATTATTGATATACAGAGTAGAAATTCATATCTAATGAAATAAGTGGATGTGAAGGTTAAATCCAAATGCCCCCCCCCCCCATTCTGTTTCTAATCATTGGGCAAAAGTGTGAGAGAGCGCCACCCCTGATTGCAGCTGCATGGTGATTGCAGCAGAAGCCAAATCTTCTCTGATGTCTCCTATAATGAAAGAGAACCCCCCCCCCCCCCCCTCCAGGCACGCCGTCACTATTTCTGTAAGCAGAATTGGACTCTGCGACAGCTTCTAAGTTTAGCCTACCCTCCCCATTAAAATAAACAGTCTTGATTCCTAGATTGTGGCATGAGCTGCTAGCCATTAGTGTGTGTTCTCATGTTGACAGTGTGCGACTGCGCAGGGGTCGCACCGACACCTATCGCGGCACTTGCGATAAATAGACAAGTTCACCAATTGCAGCTTCCCTTTAATGAGACTGTCACGGCGTCCTGGCCACCAGCCTGCGCAGTGACGTGCCGCAAAATAGATACCAACATTACCCCAAGGAAATTTAACATTTGTCACAACAGTGCGATGATTTGTCAGTGTTTAATTGAGAAATCGCTGGCTACTCATTATGATACTGTATCACAATAACCAGCTGTCCAGATAGGCATTAAAATCCAAGTTGTTGAATGGATGCGTTTTTCCCACACAGAGTTGCAACACATTTTAATGGCTTCGCAGCAGGTTCATGTTTTGCTGCACCCGAACGAGGCAGAATCTTTAATAAAAATGATGATTTTGATCGCAGATAGAAATCGAAGGTTTGCAGACGCAGAAATGAAACTGCTGCTTTAAATTGTATCAGATGAAGTGTGGGTTGGGGCAATGCATCACAAAGTTTCTCAGCAGACCCAATCAGTTCGTAACTCCTGAAACTGTCAGTACATGAAGGACACACACACACACACAAATAAATAAATACAAAAAGTAAACTACGAGGAATCATTTGTGCTTTGAACTGTTCTTTAAGAAATTAATCGAACCGATTGAAACAGTTTAATATGTGTGCAGCATTCCTTTTTCGCATCACTATTAACTTCCATCTTTGGCTTATTCTTTCCAATTATGTTCGGCTGAACGCCTGTCAATCATCAACCAAGAGGACATTTAAAGCAAGAGATTACCCAGCAGCAAAAGATGGAAACAGAGCTTGACAACTAACTGGGAATGGCTCACGTTTAAATGTAGAGAGTGAAAGTAGATAGGATTGTCATAAAAATCACAAATTTGATATAACATAATAATGTGGAAAGTATCTAAGATGGTGTGAAATTGTAAAGGTGCACAGAAAATGAGGGCAAACCCAAATCAAGCCTGAAGTACCGTTTAAGGTTTAACATCTTTTTCTGGCTGAATTGTTTCCTTTTCATTAACCATGATTAAATAGTGGATAAAAAGGCAGACATCCTCTGTGGGGCTGAAATATCACAGATAATCATTCAAACATTTTTATCTATAGAGCACTTCTAATCCAATCAAGCAGATAACGGTGTTGTTAGGACACTACAACATGTAAATTCCACATAAAAGTGCTACGAGATAAGCACCAAACCTGCCTGGAAGCGGCTAAATATCGAGTCACACTGCCACTATCCCATTAGGTGCAATCATTTATCTGAAAATACTCTAGCCCATAATTATTTGTCATTTCAAGCTTGGCGAGGAATAGAAAGGCATTCAGTCTTAATTCACTTGGACAGTCAAAAAGTCAGTTGGTACATAATCCCCTATTTATTTTCGATGCACCCACAGAGGAAAGAAAATATGTTTACGAATATAAGCACCTGTCATTTTATACTTAGCGCATGGATTAAAATGCCATATTTTCAGGTGCAATGGTTGGTATTTCCAATTATGTGCATACTGTCAGTTTCGTATTGCTGTGTCTCGTTGAGTGGAGCAATGTTACTGAGAATTTCACTCTGGGATTAATAAAGTATTTTTACAATAATAGCAAAGTGTGAGTAAATAAAGACCAAAACCTTGACAGTTTACATTTCTCTCACATTGGTTTAAGAGAACTCTAACCCTGGGCTGGACCAGGCCCTCGTCATCATACTCAGTCAGTCAGTTAACCTGACAGTCAAAGGTTGCATTACTTCAGGTACTTCTCATCGAGGCCACGAATGTTCGTGTTTGTTTTTCTGATGAGCGGCATAACTGCAGCCTCCAAATGACAACCCCGAGGAGGAGAGACGTCCATTTGTTTTTAATATACAACATACATATAATTTTGCTGACCTTGTGAAGCAGGTAAAGAGGATTTGAAGAGTAGAAGAAGCCACACTATTCAAGATAACTGCTGTCCATTGAGTCAACATTTACTAAAAACCCAGTCAAGCTTGGATTTGAATACTGGAGCTCTGAGAGGCCAACAAGGATGTGAGTTACATGGCATAATCTGAAGGACCCTGTCATAAAAAGAGTTAATTCCGTGTCGCTCTGGACTGCATTATTCAGAGCTTCTGCAGCCCTCGTGCAATTTAAAAGAACAAGCAGTTATAAATCTCAGTAGAATATAGCCTAGTACAATTCCATCTTTATCCATGACATTTATAAACAGAAAGGCATTCAGAGAGCACAGACCTCCGCCGAGCAGCTCATTCCCCTCATAATTAGATTTACACCATCCACACGGTGATCTGGATCATCAAAAGGTTCCAAATTGTTCTTCGTATCTCCATACAACAAAAGCAACAGTGGATGAGAGTTGCTGTGTATTTGGAACAGACCTTTTAATCCATAAATGGAGTTGTCAATGTTAAAATGTAATATATTTTTCCAACGTCAACATTTAATTGAATGTAAACATATCTGGCAATGCCACCATAAAACCACATCATGAGCTTCAGAAAGATGAATGTTGAAGGTAAACCAATTACAGACTACTTTGTAGTAAAGCCAGTCTGCTATCCTTCAAACAGGTCCATACACGTCTAAACAAAATCTTTTTGTGGTTGCAAATGAGAAAAACACAATTGAGATCCGGTTCATTTAAGCGCTGATCGACACCTGAAGACGATACAACAGTGACGCTTTCAACGAGCAGCGAATCAGGCAGCAAGGTAAGTAACTGTGTTGTGCAACAGACAGCAGATTATCCGTCACTCTCATGCCATGAATCAAGATCAAAGCGTAAACCAAGGCAGCAATATCCCACATGATTCAGCACGAGTTGTTTAATTCAGCCAACTTTCATCTTTGATATGTCAACATGAACGAAACCGTTCTCTCTCAGACACGGACACCTTAATGCAGTGGAGGACTGAGGATGGTGTGTGTGGGTGTGTCTGTGTGAGTGAGTTGCTTGGCAGAAGTCAACTCGACTCAGTTTCCAATAGGGCCATTGACTCAAACAAAGAAAGTAATATAGCTGCCTACTCCCTGCAGCCATTCCACTTGGTAAATAGTCCATTTGACTTTCCCCACAACTCGGGCTGTGTATGATCAGTTGGAATATATGGACCTGGTGCCAGTGCCATATATATATATATATATATATCTATTTGTAGTGCCACTTTTCTTTCTCTATCATACCAAATATGTAATTTCGATTGCAGTTGTAAAAAAGAAAGCAAGCCAAAGAGCCTTGCTTGAAAGAATGAAGCAAACAGGATACTTATTCATACTCCAATAGTAAACTGGAATAAAATGAAAACTGTGATCAGTATTGTTTTACATACATGCAGGTGATTCTGTGGAATAGCAGTGTAGCTTTGGCCAGCTTCAGATTTATAGCAGATACCATAGCCGAGTGCCGTACATGTCGAGTGTTGAAAAGTGTCTAAATCTCGCTGAGGTTCCGTCTAGCCCAGATGTAGTCAAGGTACTAAAAGTAATTTAATGCGACTCATGGCACTGATCGTGGGTTATACCATTAAAAATATTCCCTTTGGGACCAAGTTCTCAACCCCAAGAACAATCCAGTTCATGACCGAAAGAGGAGCGATGGCTCCGAGCTCTACTTCAGGCTTTTAACGTAAATCCCCACAAAGAGCTCTGCTCAGACCATCACTCCAGAGAAAGTAACAATAACAGTAGCCTGTATTTATATAGCGCCTTCCACAAGTCTCAGGGACACTTCACACCGTTAGATGTGTAATAACACAAAACTAAGACGAGGCATGCTTGACTGCAGGGGAAACGAAGCTAGGAGAGGTCAGCTGGGAGAGCCTTCCAGAGAGTCGAGGTCAAGACACCGAAGCCTCGGAGTCAGTCGTGGGGAATGGCGAGAAAGGGATCGTCTGAGGATGAACTGCTCAGCATGTGCACAGGGGAGCAATGCTGAAGCAATGCATAGTGCAGCTTACACACTGCATCACAGAACAACAACTAACTCAGACATAAATATCTTCCATCACAAAAGTACATTATATAGTATCCTCTTGTTTTTATTGACCTATAGTTTCCCTCCTTAGTAGAGTATTTCCAGCAAGAACCTGATTTTCTAATGCTGAGGGTATCATTCGTCACGTCATGATCGCTGATCGCATAACATAATGGTTACAGAATAATGACAAGCAGGCTTGGGTGCTTAAAATATAAGCTCACCTTTAAAATGTGCATCGTTTTTTCTCCCCATCCACCAAGCACGAAATCTCCCCGACAAATGAAGGCTACCTGGAGTTCCAGTCAGGCTGGCACTATTCCTGCCTGCTTTCATGTCTCGATAGCGAACAAAGAATTATGAATAAACCCACCAAGGAAACTCCCAACATCGATTTAAAATTCCACAAGTCAAATGTAGGTATTTTGGCTTCTGTGTCAAACATGAGAAAAACAGGGCCAGCAAATATTGTACAGGCCGCTCTGTGTTGACGACGGCGAGACACACAAGTCGCTGACTTTTCTACAATTCCTGCTTCAGCAGCAGGACGGCCAGCACGCTGTGCACCAGTATGTGTCCAACTAGCCTGATAGAATGTGCTAATTAATTTCCAGCTCGTACTGGGTAGAGTCTCTCCCACTGGCTTGCATTTGAATCATGTCTTAACAGATTTTTTGTATGTAGACTACGGGTGGATTTTCTCTCCAGACTCCAATGAACAGGGAAAACTTCAGTTAATTCGCTCCCCCCCCCCCCCCCCCCCCCCCCTTCATTTAATTTATCAGAACTTAAATTGACAAAATAAATATTCCTAATTGAGATTTAGTTAGAGAAACGTGTTGTTGTCTTTTCTAAGGCATCACATTATTAACACTTCAGTGAATGCAATACAGACAGAAACAATACTTTTGTCATCAACTCTTATTTCACGCAAGAATTATCTTCCTCAGCTGATGAAAAACCAGTTGAACGATTAAGAGCGCTGCTTTGCAGACAGTGTCTGGCCCGATGATGTAAATTTAAGGGATGCATCCCGACAGGGAACATGTTCTAATTTGTATATTTATTCTGAATCACTTCCAACTCCATTCCAGTGAGTCAGATGTTTTACTCATTAAAAGTTTGAGAATAGGTTGAGATCATTTTGTGCCGAAGACCTCTAAACATTTATTCTACCAGATAAACCAGAGAGCCGCTGAGCTCCGGCTGTCCTGGGTGAAGCTCCAGAGGGAAGCAGAGACTCTAGCAGCTGGTTCCTTTAGTCTTCCCCAACCAAACCCAAGTCAGACGTCTGATTTGCACATTAGGAGTGTTGGGACCACCAGTTTCCGTCATCCTTCAGGGTCCGTAGCACACATTCCATCTCTCTGACAGTGCTGCAGGACAAGCTGCAGTTTCATGTCAACCAACAAAGCAAAGAAAACTGATTGTCCAACCCTGTGGACACAAAAACTTTGACAAATATTTTATGGCTAAAGATAGAGACCTTGGAAACTGTTCCACTTTTACATTTGAACTTTTTGCCATTTTTTTCCACTGATATTGCTTGCTGAAAACCCGTTGAGTAACTCGTTAGCCTCATATAGCATGATTGCCCATCATCAATGGGCATTAGCCCAAGACTTTGGCTTTGATGCTAATTGGCTAACAACATGTTATGCAAAAACAAATTGCTATGGCTTTCCATAAAGAATTTACCACGAATTGCAATAAGGAAAAAAAAAAAGGATTTTTTTGTAAAAAAATAATTGAAACAACGCAGTCTGTTGCTCCATATCGTACAAAATAACATCCTCCCGGGACCCTAACTGGCTGGGTCTCAGGAGGATATATTTCTAAATATGAGCTGGTCCTCTTTACGGCTCATGGGGATATATTATAAAACACTGGACTGAGTGGAAACAGAGACGGCCATTTCTCTCTCAGTAACGCGCCGTGGCAGCCATTGGCTCGCCATTAGACACTCTGCATCGACTCAATGTGGGCCATGAAACCCGCAGGACTTCTGGCTAACAAGTGAGCTTTAGGAAAGAAGCTTATTTAGCAATATTGCAGCACCATAAGCAGTAAAGACTTGGAAATTGTTACTCTGCAGCAGTTCTTGAGACAATTTCTCTGGCAGACCAGGCAGCAGGGAATGTTAATAATACAAACGTGTTATAGTATTCACTTTAGCTCAGCAGACACAGAACGTCAAACACCACAGGCTCGAGCATACGCGTGCCGAGGGACTTGGCTTCTTCGCTGTTGAATTAAAAAAAACGGAATTAAATACAGTATAGCGTTCTATAAATCGCAGCCGTTACCTACATATGTTCAAATTCAAGTACTCCATGTTGTCCTTTAAGGATTCTTTAGGCTCTGTGCTACGCTGTATGGTAGCTTGTAACTCGGGACCCACGCCATAGAATGACTAATGTGCAAGCCGATGAGATGGATTTGACATTTACTACATATCTGAGAAATAGCTTTTACCCAGTCAAACTGTTGGGCGCACAGATTGAAAATATTCACCCTGGTAAAACTAATCAAATTGACAAATAGGCTGTGATTTTAATTGACCCACAGCTCTACCGCTGGAGGATGTATTTTCTGAACACGCTAAAAAGGAAAGCAGTGCCTGAGAGCCACGCTCCACCACACTGAGCCAAATCCATAATTGCTCTGTAGTCTTTTAATTGCACCTTATAGGTAACACACAAGAGTACGTCCTTTGTGTCGACTTTTGTCCTGCCTGATCACAGGAGCAGGAAATAAGCCACTGGACTGGCGTTGGATCGCGCGCGAGACATCCTGCCAAGCGATTATGTAATGCAATCTCCCCGTCTTTCCTTTAACACACCTGTACCCTGCCATGGTTCGGTTTAATTAGATCCGATTCTCGTGGCATTTCCTAATAATGTGCAAACATAAAGAATGATTGCAATGCAGAGAAATCAAAGACAGGGATTGCAGCAACACAACACAGGAGTTCCACATTTTGAACAAAATAGAGCATGATGTCATCAGGAAATCTAGAATGGATCAAGAAGGTTATGGTACATTCTTATTAAGATGCCCATGTTATAATATCTATGCATTTCAGAGGATTGTATTAATTTTAATATTTTTTGTCCTCTAGAAAAACCTGTATATTCAATTTTTGTTAGACAGAATCTGTCACGGACCAACGCAGGGAAGAACCCAAATGCACAATAGTAGCAAGGAAATCCAGAAACTGAGCTTTATTGTTCATTACCGGGTAGTCAGTCCAAAGCAGCAGACGAATCCAGATCAGGGCGGGCAATGAGGCAGCTCCAAATATCAGGCAGAAGTAACAAACCGGGAAATCCGAATAGGCAGGCAGACAGATCCCAAAGGGCAGGCAAAGAGACGGAATCCAGGAATCGGGCCGGGTCGAAACGCGGGAGAGCGGTTTGGAACGCTTGAAAGTAGGAAACATCGCTAACAATCTGGCAAGGGGTGTGGCGTCTGGGCTGAGTAGGTGTAGAGTCCGGGCTGATGAGTGATTAGCTGCAGGTGAGCCGAGGAGCACAGGTGACCGGAATGAGCTGATTGCAGGAGGAGGCTCTGGAAGACAGGAGAAGTCAGTGTATGGAGAAGCACAGGCCAGCCTCAAGCTGTGACAACCTAAACTGCATTTCTTTCCTTATTCTCAACAAACATCATCCTCCTGTAATTTATTAAAAGTAACGGGCAAAAAAAAACACTTAATTCAGATCATTGTCTACGCATCAATGCACGTATCTCTGAATGCAGTTTGATTAAAAAGTGACGAACAGACATTGCTCAAGTGAAACACGTCCTGTAGGCTGCAGTTCATCTCCTGCTTAAATACTGCAGAGAATATGAATAGTCGTGAAATATTATCCACAGCAGGACCTGCCAAGACAGACATAGAGTAAATATTACTGCTGGACCCCTACAAGCTTGTAGAAACTCTACAGTTCATTTTTATTGAATTATTTTTAAGAAGATTAAGAAAAGCTGGTGCTAAAGCTGCCTCCGTCAGCATTCGCTTTTGTTTTCATTGTTCATCACCAAGTCTTTTTTTATAATGGCCTTGAAACTTTTTTTTTTTATTGTATTCTTCACTTCCTGTGTTGAATTATTTGTTGCTGTCTTAACAATTTGGCCAAAGATTCCCTCAAACACGCAAACATTTGTTTTATCTGGGTCATAAGTGGTTTTCCACTTCCTTTTATTGGACAACTTTAATTTGCTACTCCAATGTTGGTGCCTCTGCTGTATGTTTGCAGCTTTTACTCTCCATTTGCACAAAAAATAATGAGCTCTAAAATTGCAAACTGAAGCTTCGCTTGCTGCAGTGTTGTTCCTCTTCCATTGACCTTTCGGAGGTGTTTGATCATGATTCTGAGGTAGTCTGTCTACCGGTGGTAAACTGGACAGAACTATCTCTTGCTGTACTACTAAGCACTTCAAATATTAGCAAAGGTGTAAATTATTATTTTTACAGGATCTAACATCTCCCTGAAATAAGCTCCACCCACCAGACTCCACCCCAGGACTGTTATGCTTCTCCCAAACTCTTCAACTGTTTTTTCTGATAAGACGAGACCTTGCTTTAGTTTGACCTTGTTTATTTGAAAATAGGGGCAATGATTTATCCTTACAACAGACTTTTTTCAAGGTATATTTTTTTAAACGTGTATATATATATATCACCTCACTTCAGAAGTGGGATGGGATTATAATATCCTGCATGAATTATGAAACTTTATAGATTACGATGCTTTTATTGATTTTGCAAATTGATCTGATCATTCATCCATGCTGATGACGATGAAGAAACATGTCCAGATCATCAAATCACAGATCTGCATTTTGGTAAATATGGACTGTTAACCTAAATTATTCATAGGGGGAAATTGCTTGTGATGCAAGATTTGGAAATGATCAAATGCAACCAATCAAATGCAGATTTTATGCAGGTCTATGTGTGAGAATCTGTTCAACCTGCCAGCTGTGGATTTTAACACTCAACCTCGAATCTCGTTGTTTTCGTCGGACAGAAGGAGACACAGACGAACAATTGGCATTATATGATACCAAATAAAATTCTGTCCTACATGTCATGCCAATGAGACAACAAATACTTTAAGTATTTGGACGACAAACCTAAAACTGAGAGCCACAATACTGCATAAATTATTCAAATGCCTCATTTAGGCAAGAAAGAAAATGCAGTGAAACAGCCACAGGGGACGCGACTGCTGCAGCGGCACCAGCCAGTAATAGGATGGTCCACTTTGTGAAGAATCGTCAGAATACCTGCAGTGGCACAATATTCAGATTACTTCTCTACTTCTCGGTATATCAAGCTACTGTATATACAGAACGTACCAAATCTGTCACTGCCCCCTCTGTTGTTTTTTTAATCTTCTGGGTTTGATTAAGTTTCAGCAAGATTTAGACGAGAACACAAAAGTAGAAGGAATTATTCTTGCCACTGAGTGACATGTGCAATGCTCAAATAGATCCATCACCGCAAGGAGAAGTGTCACGCTAGCTCTGTCAGCCAGTAGACTGCAATATGCTCAAATCTGCTGTGCAACATTTTTTGCTTTGAGGCAGAAATGCATTATTAGACCAACCCATCTCCCCTGCAGTTGGTCATGCTCATTCCTCAAGATGTGTCAGTCATGCGTCACTCACGATGACGGCAGACAGAACGGTGCCTATTTAGAGGTAATAACTGCGCCTAAGGCTACCACAGGCACTGAAGAAGGCTGACAGTTAAATTAGGCAATCTACATTTTAAAGCACTGCTGACATTTGCCTGTGTTTTTGAGCTAAACGTGTACTGTTCTGAGGAATGCGGCTCCAGAAAAATTACCTAACCGAGATAGGGCATCTTTTTTGCATATATGGATGTCAGTGCAGCTTTGAATATGAAAAGAGAGCTTGAACTTGCTCATTGTGTGGTCCTGCTTTAAACCGGGTAATCACACAAAGCATGTAAGCTGAAACGACTAGGAGGCGCGGGCAGCTCAAGTGGAAGACAGTTATACTATCAACTACAACCGGCACTGAACGATGCATTACCCTGAACAAACTGTGCTTCTGTTCAAAATGTGACCACACTCACTGGTCAATAAGCACAATTATGACACTAATCGGGGGGGGTCTGGTTGAGCCTCTTCATCAAAATCAACATTTGGGTAGTAATTCATGACAAAACTGAAAAAAGCCCAATCTCTCTGTTCAAGATTTTTTTTCTTGGATCCGTCCCTTTATCCAGATCCGATTCAGAATGTATCCATTTCTTCCCCGTCATACGTCAAACTCTCCCACCGAGTTTCATTAAAAGCTCCAAATCAGGCGGTTTTTGTGAAATCCTGCCAACAGAAACACAAAAGCACAATGGCAGCGAAACACCCAACCTTGTTGGCAGAGCAAATAAAAAAATAGAGCAAAGAGAGAAGACAAAACAGAGGCCTGAGAACAGCCCTCTGGACGGCTATTTCAACCTCAGCGGTGAATAAATCATTATGCATTTCATTTCATCTACTACAGGCTTGGTCGGCTTCTTCCTCATTTGCATCTGCACAAGTCTCGGATCAATACGACTGCTATGGAAACGCATAATGAATCATACAAAGCATGCAACTGAATCTATGGTTTGCGTAACATTAGATTTTCCCTTGCCTTTAACCATTGATGAATGAGGTCTTTTCACCGTCCCTGTGAAAGCTTAATGTAATTAAACTCTCCTTCTGAACACCATCAATGGCGAGCTATAATTATATCTGTTTAGGGCAGTAATATTCATTTTGTACAACTGGGTCATGATGCACATCATTCTGATGTCAAATTACAGAATGCATATGTTGACATGCACAACCTCATCCTCATCTGTCCGTGGAATGACTCGTGTGTTATTTCCAGTCTGTAGGTTAGATTACTTCACTGGCTAAAAGCCTGTGACAAGGGCTGTTGTGTGAAGCCCATCAATCTGCATTGGATCCATTAGACTAGTTATAAAATGGCAAAAGAAATCTCATTATTTCCTCAAAATACCAGTCAGTGCAGGGTTTGGGATGGCGCAGGAAGAACACACGAATTAGAGGAACTTGATCTTGTATTTACCCCCCCCCCAAGCAATCATCTCATGAGTTCCTATACGTGCTGGAAAGAACAGAAGCAAGCTTGGATTTGCAATGATCTGTTGTCAGAGACTTGCTTCTAGGGAAACAAATATCAAACTAAGCACTCCTGGTGTGACAATGCACCTCCTGTGGGGGAGTTGTTTCGACTTTTGAGAGGTGAAACTTTAATAACTCTGGAATTACTTGCTCGCTTTTGGCAAGAAGCATCCCGTTTGAAAAGCTACAACTTGAGATAGGCAAGAAGGCTTCCATTTGTGTTCAAAGTTGAAATGCATCTTATTCAGTTTATTTACTGACCAAAAATAACCCGTCTCTGCTGCGGTGTTCCCTCCGTCACACAACCCTCTCTGGGCGGATCGGAAGAAACGTGTCTGGGCTGTTTGCAGTTGAAATCAGTTTGATTCTCCCTCCCCTGATTAATGGCCTAGATACATAACTGCATCACATGATGATTCAGTTCTCTATCAATATGGGTCTACAGAGAAATGCTCCACAAAGACATGCTACTCTGCATCAATCCAAGCCCTCTTAAGGGCATTTGTTAGATTATGACCAGCAGATTATTGGGGATAGCAATAGCCCCCCAGGGGTCATTTAAGCTCATTCTCCACCCCGGTGATGCTCAATTGAAGAGATTATGCTCAGAGGAAAATCCCTTCCCTCAATGGAAGAAAAAAAAAAAAAAGAGGTTCAAACAGGCACAAACACTCTTAAGTACGTGTAGCCAATCAGCTTTCTGCTTTGCCGGAGCATGACGTCCCTCCAGACCCAATGATCCAGGCAAAGAAAAGTCCTCCCCCCCGGGACCTGTAATAGCTGCATGAAGACTAGCACAGCAGCGCCGGCTGCTGAGAAGCAGATCTAACCTCACCAAGGCTCTTTACAGCCACCTGCTGTGCTTCACGTAATACCGCATTCTCCTTTACGACAACATCTGTAAACGCTTCCTGCTCCTTTCTTAAAATAAAGATAATTAAGAGCTCAGAGAGCAGACCTCCGTCCAGCAGCTCATTCCCCTCCTAATTGGATTCACACCGTCCACATGGTGATCTGGATCATCATCAAAAGGTTAGAAATTGTTCTTGGTATCTTTACACACCAACCATGAAAAGTAAAAGTGAACCAGATGTCGATGTGTATTTTTAAATGATTTTTGAATCTGTAAATGGAGTCTTTTAATGTTAACAATTGTAAGTTAATTACATAAATCTTTTGAGTTATCTTATTAACAGACAAACAAACTTACGCCAGCGAAAACGCAACCTTCTCAGCGGAGGTAATTGAGAAATGTGAAGAGAACAGCTGTGCTTTGTAACGATACTGTGGTGCTGAGATCAGAAATAGCCGACTTTCATGGATTGTGCTGCTCTACTTAAACACAACTACGATTTTACCGTCTTCAAAGGGCCGGAATTTTCATGTTGAATGCAGACTTCTGAGCTGCAACACAAATCACAGCAGCTTCATTAGAGGACGGATTCTTGTCATGGATGATTTGCATCCTGCATATCAAATCACAAATCTCAAGGAGAAAGCAGCGCCGCCATGGTTTGGAGGTCAATCTCGGAGCCATTCTCCATGCCGTCCCATTAACAGAGGGGTGGGGGGCTTTTTGTGATTAGCTCTCATCGCCGACGATAAATGATTAAAAAAATTAATAAATTTCCCCGTGTCAAGAGAATGTTTTGTGAAATTCATTTATGTATTTGTAGGTAAAAAAGAAAATTCCTTTGCCTTCTAAGATTTACAGTAATTGATACATGCATTGTCTAAAAGCGTACATTTCGGTGGTTCAATACAAAATATTCAGATTTGCATGCATGACAGCCAAGAATTCAGTGAAAGGAGTGCTCATACAGTGTTTATTGATTCTCCTGTATTCCCATCTGAATGTTGAGCTATCTGTAAATTTGCCTGACCTTTTTCTCTGCCTCCAGACTGACTTCAGGTCGTTAACATTCATCAGCGTTTCACCGTTGGTGCTTCTGTCATTACACTGCTGGAATGAAACATTCAAATATAAAACAGCAGGAAATATATCAGGGTTTTATTCCAAAGGGGGGGGAGGGGAGGGGGGGGTGATCTTTTGATTTATCATTTATCTAAGCCCGGTTAGCACGATACTTTTAGCAAAAAAATAAGGCTACCATTGTCAGTGCTTCATAACTTTCATTCTAATAAGGTTGCAGACTTCACGAAGGCTGCATTTGATTCTTTACTTCAAAAACAGAGGAAGCTGTTGGAACGTTGATCTCACAGGAAAAGCCGTAGACGCTTTGCCGATTTAAAAAGCGAAGCAGCTGAAAGGTGTAGAGAACGTGCCAACGGAACATTCCCTGCTCGGCGTGCGACAGAGCCAGAAATAACAGTCCAATTATAGTTTGAATGTAGAAAAATATACATTCATTTCCTTCTTAACCCAAGCAGGTTGGAATCGACATCGGGCTGAAGTGCGAGTCAACCATTAATGCTGCACTCCCACACCTCTCTAACAAAAGAAAGGACACCTCGCCAGCATGTGTTCCAGCTTCTCAGCACGTGACTGATGAACAGCCATTACAATCATCTCGATACGCGCCGAGGCTCTTATCTGCATCACCGCCTAATCAGGCAGGTTTAATCACCCTTTGAAACACGAACGCTGCACGTTTAAATAAGTTTGTTTATTTGAGCAGAAAGAACTTTTGAGTGTACAAGAACCGAATGAGACGACGCATCGTGTAGTACAATTATAAAGACATGTACAGCAGGAATAAAATAAATAAGTACAGTGTCGTGCAGTGCAGGCCAGATTTACCCAGAATCGCCGTTTAACGCATTTAGCAGTTTCTTTTAGTCCGCATTTGTTTGTTCTTCATTCCCACCAAGAGTCCATTCGCCGTACGCGTACTCTCTGCTTGTAGTGGTATTCTTTCAGGTGCTTTTTTAAAGCGTTTGGAATGGGAAGCGTGTTAATGCCGTCGTAGGTGGTGCAGCTGCTCGTGGTTGCTCTGCAGATGTGCTGCAGGGTGAAGGGCTGCGTTCGGTGGATGGGGTTAGACAGCAGAGGCTCGAAGAACATGCAGGAGTTGGGGTCCTTGTAGTGCTCCAGCAACCCCGTCACGGTGGGAGCGTGGAAGACGCTGGGGTCGTGCACGTCGAAGCTAAAATTGTGGTTCCACTGTTCAATGCGCGCGTGCAGCGAGCGGCCGTAGCGGCGGAAGCTGACCGAGAAGAGGTAGTCTTCCTGGGCGGAGTCGCGCAGGAGGAAGGTGCCTTCGGGCTTCCCTTCCAGCAGCGTTTCTGCCTCGTAGCGATCCATGACCCCCCAGTAGCAAGGGAGGCTCGTGATCCGCAGCAGGTCTGGAACTAAACAGTGAATGTAATCGATCTGAGTGTGGACGCGGTAGCCATCGTGAGATTTGTTCTGTTCCGCCCTCGATGGCAAACTGGCGGCCGCGACCTCGGGGTCCGCCGGAGGCTCTGGAACGCTGTCGCGTGGTTGGACGGCGGCTGAGGCCGCCACCTCATCCAGGGTGTCCAAACAGCTTTGGAGCAGGAGCTGGTGCTGCCGCTGAAGGGAGGGCCCGTCGCCCCCGGCCAGCTCGTTCATGCCGTGAGCCAGTTTGGGGCCGTGCTTGTAGAGGGGGCTGATTTGGGCCGTCACCTCAAAGGTGTGGATCTCCGCGTTGGGGGGCGGCTCCACGCCTTGCTCTATGCTGATGCGCCTGCGCTCTCGTAGCCTGTCGTCGACGTCCTCCACCACGGTTGCCAGGGCCGAGGTCGTGGGAGCGCCGCACACGACTGCAGAATCGAGCAGGGGGGGCTGGGTGATGGGGGCTGTGTGCTGCTTAATGAGATACCACTTCTGAGCCAGCTCGGAGCCGACGGGGAAAGGGCAGTCGTCCAGCATCAACTCGCTGAGGTGGATCTTGCGCCTCGACGAGGCGCAGGAGGCCGATGATGAGAGCGCTTGGGGGGTCGGCGCCGGCGTCGCCGCCGGTTGCGTCTTTAACGGGAAACACTGCCCCATTGCGTCTTGGATTTTCTGCCGGAGCGTGCGACTGTTGCTCGACCCCCTGCTCTCGCTGTCGATCGGCGCAGGAAGCTCTGCAGCGGAACCAACTGTTCCCAGGTCTGTTCCCGCCGCTGCCCGTTCTTGTTCGAGCGACGAGGGCGTGACTTCAAACCCCTCCCATTTCCAACTATCCTTCAGCGATGAGGAAGACTTGCCCCTCGTCTCGAGGCCGCTCAGCAGCTCGCCGTACTCGAAGCCGTCGCTGACGGGCCTCTCGGCTGCAGGTCCGTGGGAGACGAGGCCTTTTTTCTTTCCCTTGCCAGCTTTCCGCCCGCTGCCTGCATCCCGCCTCTCTTCTGACCGGCTCTGTCTCACTTTGGGCCGCGCTCCTCTCTCTCGATCTTTCCCTCTGTTGGCCGACTCCTTTGGTAACGACATGATGGATTATGGGGTGGATCGGCAGCAGCTGAGCCACTCCTGGGAACTGTTCAGGGACTTCTGACTGCAGTTAGCTTTTGGCAACAAACGTCCCATCGACATCCTTTCCTTGAGGCATCATTTCCTTCGTCCGTGCATCGTGGCCAATGGAAGTGAGAACAACCTGCAGAACAAGAGACGTGCTTAAAGTCTGAATTTACCAGTGATGAACATTTGCTTGCGTATTACATAGACTGACAGCTCTGCTAAAATTCTGCCTTCATGAATATCCCAAGAGTTTTTGCTTATCCTGTCTTGTGGGGGGGGGGTCGCTTTTAGAGATGCAATTCATGATTATTTTCCATTCTCATTAAATCTGTCAATTATATTTTAAATAATACAGTACATGTATCTTTAGGTGTTATCAATAGTGCGCATCACCATTTACCACAGCTCAAGTTACTCTCCATAATTTAAAGATACAAAATTAATTACAAAACTAATCTAAGAAGATTGGAGCTGGATCAGTGAAATTTTGTCGTGGCATGAAAAACACTGTCAAAAACGTTAAGGGTCAAAAATATAACTAAAAATGTTTAAATCGCCGGCAGAGCAATTCTGAACGCATTGAATTATCATGAGCCGATCTGGGCATGCTGGGTGATCTCTGCCCAGACATGCGTCAGGGTGTCTGCGAGCTCCTGCGGTTGCAGCAGTGCATCCACACACTCATAACGTCCAACGTGTCCTGAATTGGATTTAGATCAGAGGAACATCAGGGCCAGTCAGCGGCAGCAACGGCTCCAACCAGAAACACGAGGCTGGGTGTAGAAAGGTCCGACCAGCTCTGCAGATTTCATCCTGGTGCCTAAACAGCAGTCAGGGAGCCGACGGCTCCGACATGGACCCTTCAAATATACCGGAATGCCTCACCAGACGGATCATGCTGGTTGACGGGTGGTGGGTCAACCCAATCACGTGCTTCTAAACAGACAGATATCTCTGAAGTTTGAGTGTTTCCTTAAATTAAGGAGCGCAGTTTCAGCTTCACCTGATTCAAATCAAACGAATCTTTAAAGAGTCGTTCCTTGAGTCTGGAGATGAGGGAAGTTCTCGCAAATGAGTACACAAAACGTTGTTCCTGTATTCTGTTCCTCCTTACATTATTATTATTATCCACCTCATAATACTGGCTGTGATTTCCTACACGTCTACGTTTGATTCACACTTTTTAATTAGTTATCGTCAAATTCAAAGACCTACCGCGTCGTTAGTGGAAGCTAGTTTGAGTTGCTCAAATGTTAACGACTGCGCTTTTTGGTTATGTTTTTCGAAAAAAAAAACATTTGCCAGCATCCACTTTTTGTATTGAGGACATCATAAAAATACTCGGGATGTGACCTTGTCCTCTCTGAGCAAGACGACGCCTGTCGAGTCGAAGTACATGGGGTCCATCAAAACAAATGTCCGAACTTTTTGTCTCTAAAAGTTAGGCTAACAGTTAGCTTTTAAGGTTTTTAAAATGTTACCAGACCTTCACGTATATCTGTAAAGACTAAAATATATATCAAAACATAATTAACACTGCCGCGCAAGCTAAAGGCGTTAGCAAGCAGCTGTTTGCCGTCTGTAAGATAAGTTAGCAGAGCAGCTAGTTAGCCATCTGCTAATTTTTGTATCATCAGTGTCGGGTTGTATTTATGGCAGCTTCTTCGCAGTTCTCTCGAATATAGGACAAAATGTCAACATACCGAATCAGTTATCAACGTTATCGTCGAAAAGGCTTCTGAATCTTCGTGGACAAACTAATAACTTTGACAAAAGGGCAGCTAGCTCCGCGGTTTGACTAGCATGCTATTCCGGCAAATGACCTCCAGAAAGCAGTCAACCCGGAAGTGTATATAAAATGTCTTTGGCAGCGCCCAGCACTAAAGAACGCCTGCAGCAGCGCAAATTCTAACACGATACGAAATTCAGCATATACCAAAGAAAACAGACACACAAAACACAAGTTAAGTTGCAAAAGAACCGAGCCTCTTTATTTGGACTATCATTGATCCGGCTGCTGTTGTACTTCATGAATACCATTCACACATGAGTGACAGTAAAAAAAAAAAAAAATATATATAGTGTAAGGATGGGGATTTAAAATGTTCATAAAATATTAGAAAATGTCCGGGGAGTCATAATTATGTATAAATTGTACAAGACAAATACATGCAACATAGCCTATAGCTGGCTCTGTAAATTAAAAATTTAAGTCTGGCAGGGTCAAACAGAACCACTGATAGAAGTCAAACCACACAGGCTCTGTGCCTCCCAGTGGGTGCTTGGTTTGTGAAAATAAGTAAGGCGGATCTTACGCAGTGCTTTTCCACCAACTAATTTCATGCTTCACTGGAATGTAAACATGGAGTAAACATAATCCTTGGCCAGTTATTAGTGTTCAGTTTACTCATGACATTATTTGCGGCTCAGATAAGCATCGTCAGGCCCCTGCTCCATCACCGACTACGCAGAGTTGCAGACACTTGAAGAAATCTGCTGCATTGTACCTCTTATGTCTTCACAGTCAAATATGCGGGCTGTCCGAAGCAAGAGAAAATGGTAAGGATAATCTGAGCCATTTTTTTAAAAACATAACACAACAAACAATATAGTGAATGAAAAAAAAAGAAAAATCAGACAGCCAAGTTTTAGTTTTCCACATCATTAACTGATAGAAGTCCTGTGGGCTTGAAAGACACTTTTAGAAAGTCAGATCTATTGCAGAGCCTGCTCTGAAGAAATCTATGACTATAATAGACCAGTGAGGAAGCTGGAGCTGTGCATTTCCGGCGCCACAGTTTATCAGGACTTAACAGCTAAAGGATCATGAACAGAATAGCCGGAGTTACATGTCTCACACAGTTAACACTTGTAACACGTTCCAAGACTCATGAAGAGTCCATGAATTCGGGGGGCGCAGAAGGCTTTTCTTTCTTTTTTTTTAAAGGTTCTACCCAGCCACTTCAAGTGCGGAGAGGCGTCAGTTCTTTAAAGTGTCACATTGTGAGACAATGGAGTTTTCATGACATCGCATAGCATGAATTGGGCATTACCCAAGAGAGATGTAAACAGTGACAGGTAGTCGATAAAAACAGACTGGTTGCAAGATTTCTTCTCTGAAGCTGTTGACACTGGGCACCATCAACCGCCACGTCCTCTATCTACAACAGTGCTGTATTAGTGCGGCAACACATGCGATTATAGAAAATAAGAATAGGTTATCAATATCGAGGGAGAGTAAAAAATACAATTGGAAAAGATATGCGTAAATAACCATCTAAACTCGGACAGAACTCCCATTGTGCTGCTGAAACAAAACGTCAATGTTATCCCTGCCTTGTAATGCAACCAAAAGTTAAGACCATATTACACATGCATGCGCCTCCGCTCTGCCACATTCAAAGGCAGAGGTTGTATAAGATCGTTTTTGATCCAACACTGATTACCACACACATCGGGGACAGAAACACACCGAGACACAAACTAAAAAATGTGACGTCGTCAAGCACCTTGAAAAGTATGATTCATCAAATCATCATGTTGGCCATGTGAGGATGAGGGCACTGCGAGAGTCAGGTGCTGTGGTCCGGAGCCTTTACCCACACGATCATGCTTAATGGGTTTATTTAATCAACCAGCATTAGAGTGTACATTGAAAACAATCCAACCTCTTTGCTTTTATAAATTCAATATTAAATCAGCTCTGGCACAGAACCATCCTCAACAACCTTTATTTTTTTCCCCTGTGGGGATTCCTCGGCACAAAATGAGATTCATCATCATTTATGTAGTGGGGTGTAAAATAATAGAGACAAATTGCAGCTGGCATAAATTCTTTCAACTGCTTTTCTTCTTAAAAATACGATGCCATCGTGTTGCATTTCAATTGAACAATCACACAACCCTTCTCTTTGGCTTTGTAGACATTTAGAGGGGACAGTCACTTCTATTTAGATCATCTGTTCATGGGACAAAACCGGCATGACAAAACGTGCGTCCAAGGTTGAATTACAAGCTTCTCCTCCGTTAACTGCCTTTTCAACAAGGAGAAGAAAATGAACCAAGGAATGCGCTGAAGGTTTCAACAAACACAAGCCCTCATGAGAACTGGTTATATCTAAATTAGGGTGTGTTGACGTCTGCATATCCAGGCCTGATTTCAAGTGGAAGCTTGGTGAATGTATTTGAGGGTCAGTTGCAGTTTTGTGGCAAATATCAAGACATATTTTAACTAAAGTTCCTCATTTCTAACAGAGGTTTCTCACCATTGTGTGGTGTGTGTGGCCGTGACTGTCAGTGTGTTTCATAAGGAGGGAGGAGAAGAACAGAAACTCATAGGGAGGAACAACTTTAAGCACCAATTCACTGTTTTTCTCTCAGACCATGGCAAACTGAGTCTCTGCATATCATGTCACAGTCCTGCAGGTGACATGGAGCGGTTTGCTTTTTACTCTGTCCTGCAATATAATAATCATCTGTTTTCCCATTTTTAATAAACTTAGTTGTATATAATAAAGTACAAAAATATTAGAGAACATATACAGTTTTTTTTGTCATTTTGTAGTGACTGCTTTGCCTGGTTTTCTTAAGCATACGTCTATCGATTTGCTGGGCGATGAGGAACTTAACAGGCCTTGACCAAAGTGTATTTGTCCATCCTTCTTTTTATATCGTTGATGTCCGGTCTGTTCCATCTGAGGAGGAGATCAGTAATAAATGTGATAAGGCTCTTGCAATCATAATCAACTGATCCATTTAACATAGCATATGTGGAATATTCCTGTTTAGTATCGACTGCGGCTGCTGTGTCTGTCAATAAAATATCAGGATACTGCACATACAGACATTGGTAATTGTATCTATCTCAAAGGAATGAAACAGAATAACTTTGACGTTTGACTGTTTGGTGCTGCTGCTGAGGGCACTTACCTCCTAAGGCATGCTCCGTCATACTGAGGCACAGTGACTCCAGCGTGGGGTTGATCTCCAGGTCTGAACCTGGAACTTGGCATTCTGAGAGAATAAGTAAAAAATGACATTAGGATTTAATATGAATTTCAATAATGAATTATGAATCATTCTTCATCAATCCGATTTTTTGTTGCAACACAGAGGGAGACTGTAAAATGAAACTTTGAATAGTTAATGGCTACTTCATCAATAGGCATAAATACAATCCACTATAGTGTGTACATTAACTTAGAAAGGCAAAACATTTTTGATTTAAGGAGGATTAAATAAACAGCATGAGTTGATTAATGGACGGAAGATTATTTGTGTCCAAAATGTCCCTGGCTCAATTACAGGAGCTGTTCTCAATGTCATACCCTCCTTTCTCCTGTCTTTATGTACTGTCCTATCCAATTAGGTCAGAAATGATAAATATAATCCACAGAATGCCAAAGACCTGCATGACATGACTTGACTTGTGAAATAAAAAATCATCCCCTTAGAAGAGGCATTCCTGTGGTTAGAAAGCACCGTTATTTCTGCCACCGCAAGATGTCGCTGCATTAAACAAGACAGAAGAGCACTACATGAACCGGCAGCAGTATTAAGAGTAGCCCATCATTGGAGATGTGCAATCATGGGTTCATTCGTCTGCTGAAGACATGAACATTTGGCTTTGCTACAGACTAATCCTAACCCAACCTAACCTAAACGAATGTTGAATCTGTTGGAAAATAACAGCACCTGTGCGTATACTACCTTGCTGCTGGAACATGAGCATGGTTTGTGGGGACGTGTGGACAGGGAGGGAGTGGGTGCGCTGCACAGAGCTGCGACTCTGACTCGGCATGCTGTTGCTGCCCCCCGGGTTGGCAAACCATAGGTTCTATTGAAGAAAACACAAACCGTCATGGTCAACATGTCAGTCCTCAATCTATGGTAATAACTACTGTATATCAAAACATCTTCACTCTATCAATGTAATGAATAACCTCTTGGTTTACACCACATTGCACTATATTAAGTATACATCTTGGGCTTGTCATCAAAAACTGTATGTCAGTTTCCCTGCAATAAGACGAAAGTGAAGAAGATTTTTAGATCAAATCAAATTGTGCCAAATTCCTGTGGCAACAAATATAAAAAAAAGTTTTCATTCTTTTAAATTAATATTTTAAGATGTGTAATCCTTTTGTCTCTAATTCCAACTAAAAATAATCAATTAACCGACATGACTGGAGAAATATAAATTATCCAAGATCTAAATCAAGTTAAATGTGTCACAAATTCGATGTTTAACTCTAAAGACAGGAGCACTGACTTGTCTACCCTGGCCTGCCAGTGCAGGGCTAGTGAGTGCGTGGCGTGGAGATGCTCCCCCAATCCCACTGGGACTCAGGAGACCAATGCGTCCAGCTGGGAGTCCTCGAGGGCTCATCTGGAACTGCCGTTGGCCCCGCCGTGCTACAACTCCACTCACAGAGCCCGCTGTGGGGAGGGAGTTGGACCCATAGGTCCAGCTGGTGTAAAACAAACACAAAAAGGACCAATCATTAGAGTTAAGAAAACGGCTTGTTCACCTGGTGAAGCTCAAATGGAACGTTTCTTATTACTCAAACAAGGGGAATGAAAATAAAAATGGAAGGCAAAGTTAAACAGTAGCGATTAGTGCAAGGGCAATGCAACTTCCAGAGAGGGAGGCTACGAGTGAAAGAGGGATGTCACCCTTTCTGTCGGTACACAGGCATGTCCAGCATAGCTTTCCGTGGAAACAGGCGGAGCAATTTGAGGACCTGCTGCTTCCATGTGACCAGCCTTTTCTTCTGAGTTTCTGAGAATGCCTGTTAACACAGAAAGAGACAGCAGGTGAAAAAAGACATCAGACTTTCAATGAGCATGATCAGATTCCAGCAGATGAAACTTGAGATAATTACACTTCTAAATGCCAAATCGTCTGTATGTTGCATACGTAACTTCATATTTATGGAGGTCTTTATTTTGTGCCATATGTCTACAGACAAGAGTGTTTAAAACAATACATAATGAATGCATTCAGCAAGTAGAAAACGGTCTGGATGTTCTCACCTCATGTGTTAAACACTTTTCAATGAGCTGAAGATAGCAGCTGATATTCTCCTCATCCGGTCTTGAGACCAGCAGCTGGGTGCATACTGGAACAAAGGAAATGGAACCAGAGATTATTGAAGAGCATTTGTTTCTAAGGGATATCTGTGGATCTGAAATATCAATAGAAAGTCTGATCAATTCCTCTAAGTACAAATCACACCAGCTTCATGCTTCCCAGGGGAAAAAACGCCTCTCTCTCACCTTTACCCATGACACGAGTGAACTGTCCAGCTATGTCGCCTTCCGAGATGGGTGTGGCGGGGGAGTCTCCCTCGCAGGGAGCTGGGTTGTGGGACTGGAAGCCCTCTGAGGCCGGCTCTTTGTCTGCTGCTGTTTTTGTGACATCTGTGTCTGGGGCAGTTCGGGCTGCACTGGGTGGGCTGTAAGCCTTGATGGGTGTGACTACAATCTGCTGAAGTTCTTGGAGGGCGTTTCGCAGGTTTCCCCCTTCCAAAATATCCTGCCATGACATTACAACATCAGTAACGCAGGCTATATATATATAAATATGAGCCCAGCTGAATATTAAAGTGGTATATAAAGTGGTACCAAGAAAAGCGCTATATAAAATCAATGCATTATTATTAAGTAATAATAAGATACTAAAACTTTCCAATGAAATTGTCTTTCAACGAAATACTGCGCCTTCGCCATAGACAAGCGGACATTATGAATAAACAACATGAAAAGAATATGTGAACCCCCACACTTCCTTCGGTGGCTCATCCCCATCCCAGGATAGACTGTAACAGCAGCAGCTGCCCGTACGGTCCCCCTGACACCCGCCCGTCATTCATCTTTACAGAACACATGGCCTTTAATTTGTTTGTGAAAGCCGTGTTGGAGAAATAACTCGCCTGAAAGGCTCGACAGGCTTGTTGTACAACACATTGTCAAATTCTGTCCACTGTTCATCAACAACACAGTTTGACCCCTGCGAGCATGATGTTACCTTTCTTGCTCACTGCAGAGCCACGGGGTTCTAAAACAGTGTTTTCTTCCTCATGTCTCATGTTTGGCCTTTTGGATGACGTAGTGAGTGTTTCCATTACACAGGAACCTTACCGAACAGTCGGGATTGTTTTAGGGAAGCAATCTTAAGCAAAACTTAAATTGCAATCTCATTAAAAAGTTTATTTCCTTTGGTTAGTGACCATGGTACAAAAACATTTTTATCAGGTGACATAATCAGGAATTCTAGGACAACAAAGCTCATTAATCGTTCAGCTATTGGGGGGAAACCACTTTGGGTTTAAGGGTGACAATGTGTGTAGATATATCTGCTATAGATCTAAATTTGAAACTCTGGAAAAACACACATTTGGGCTAATAAATTATTTTAGGTGAAAATCCAAAATAGCTACTAGCCCTGTTCTGTGTCTGTTTCTAGGCCAACAACAAAAATAGACATGTGAAGTAATCACTGACTACATCTCCTGGTTCATTGTTGATCAGCATGAGTGGAAAGCCAACATGTGAAAGAATTGTATATCCGTTTTTTTGGGTCACGAGAAAAACAACACATCCCAAATAATTACCTTTTCTAAAGACTTGAGCACGCTCTGCCTCTCTCGCAGTTTCTGGATACTTAAGGCAATCTTATGCCGCGCTCCCTTTGTGACGTTCTAAAAAAGAAAGTAACAAAAGGCATGAGAGGCAAGCAACTCATTTCTTGTGGAAACATCGACTCATTTATACAGTTACTAAATAACAAACCTAATCACCATTTGTTTCATTAAAGCTAAGGGGCAGAAGTAAAATCGCACCATTTATATGTCTGACTGCCTGGATTTAACTGTGGGGCGCGCTGCTCTAATTTCATGCCTCATTGAGTCGACGTATCATCAGGTTTGAGGACAGTAATCATCACAATTGATAAAAAAAAAGGGCGGAATAATCAAAGACTGGTCACAATGTGTGCAAAAAGGAGACTTAACAACCTGCGACTCCAGGTGCTGCTCTGTGAGAATCATCATTTCCCCATAGGTCATCTGGGAGAAAAGTGATGCATATTTATGAAGGCGGAGACTCTTCAACCAGGAAGGAACATCTAAAAGAAATTCAAAGATAGAAATTTCAGCATACGTCACAATTAAAACATGTTTATTTTTAATGTAATGAACTTTGACCTTTCATCCCACTGCCATCCTCCTGGAATGTGTTGCGACTCGAGCCCTGTTCTTCTGTCTGTTCACTGCCAGAGGAGGCTACACTGCTCTGGGGGGAAAGGGGGGCGTGTTCTGTTGCAATGAAGCTTTGACGGCCCCCCGCATCATCCTGGCTACCCCACTCAGATCCACAAGCCTGGGGACTGGATGGAATAACGGACATGGACTTCTTCAGCGGGCTGGGCTGCATTTGACCGCCCACAGCTGGCATGGGAAACAATAAATGTGGGGAAACATTCTTAGGAATCTATATAAACAAGATGTTAACTGACAATGACATTTCCACAACTCAAAACATTGTACAACTGCATGAGCAAAGGAAATATTCTCAATTCCTACTCAAAAAAAACAAGAATGAAGGATTGTTTATCATGACTAAGACTGTAGAAGCTAATATACAGTATGTGAGATGTGCTCTGAAAAAGATGAATTCCACTAAGGACTCGCCTAAAATGTGTTTCCATGGAAACAATAAAAAAAAAATCTTATAGACAATTAAAAAAAAAGAACTATCTAATAGCTACTTCCAGTGGTTAGAATATGTGTAAAGCTTAATGAAGGTACAATTTAGTTACGCTCCAGATTGAAAGCTTTTATGGATGAACATAAATAAGAGCATATTGACAACTATATTATTAACCCCTTGTCATTTTTAGGTTGGGACAATTAAACTGTTAACATTGTGAGAACTTCAATACACAGTGTGGCATCATATTCCCATAACAAACATTACCTGTGTTACTGCTGTTGATGGGAGAGGACATCCCACCCGGGAAAGGCACATGTCCATTCTGGCCTGCGGGAGACGTGTTGGATGACGGTGATTTGTCCTGCCAGGTGTGTCCAGGGTCTAGAGCCTCAGCAGAGCTGGACCATTCATCAGAGCCCTGATGCGGGTGGTAGGGGCTGGAGGGGGGCCGGGGTGTATAGCCACTAGACAGGTGTTCCTCCAGGTGGTTTAGCCACATGGCCAGAGAGGTGCGGTCATCCAGTGTGGTGGCAGGATGGATGAGCGCGTAGGATAGCAACTGTCTGCTTTCTTCCACAAACAGGCTACTCTCAATCGTGTGACTTAATACCTTCTGCAGCAGCTTCATGTACTCACACTTGGCCTCGCTGTTGCGTGGCTGCAGCAGGGGCAGGTGGGACAGTAGCAAAGATACAACCTTCTCCTTTGGCTCCTGATGCCACTGGCAAACAATTGCTATTGACAAAAAGGCAAATGAAGAATGTCACCAATGATTAACTGTGTACCGCCTGATTAATGCAAGCCTTCTTCAATTTTAGGAAGGAATAATTATTTAAATAGTCCCGAAAAACGTTAATTTACCTGCGTTGTTTGCTTCAGCTTCTAGTATGTGGATCTCTGTGCAGTCTGCCAGCCAGTGTTCGAGGCAGATGTGTAAGAAGCGGGCCTGGGTGCGTGAGACCCTCTTCAGGAGGGATAACAGTGCCACCGTCTGTTCACACTCGTTCCAGCCCTTGAACCAGTCTGTAAGGATACCAACCTGGTCTCGGAACATCATGGCGTGTCTCCAAAAAAAAGGAGCAAAGGAATGTATGTATTGGCAGGGGTAGCGAAAGGCAGCGCTCTCAGACGCAAACCGGCGCAGTCTCACCCCGCACAGCGGGGCTGTACTAGCAACAGTCCTGAGATCCCCTCAGAGTGGTCCGAGGGGCCCTCACATGGTTCAGGCGCAAGAAGAAGCTCAGACAAGGGTGCCTGAGGATTATCAGGGACGTCTTCTGAAGTGATGTTACGTGTGTCAACTGTAGTTGGAAACGACACAAAAAGGAAAATAAGTGTTTCACTCTGGCGTGTTCAGGATCACATTGTCCGTGCTCTGTAAAAAAAAAAACGGACAAGAAACATCTTAGACGCGTGTTCACCGTGACAACATGCACATCCTTTGATGGTTTAAACCTAAGTTGCTGAGTATTTGTGTTAGATCTGTCAGATTGTTCAACCTCATTTGCTGAACTTACAAGATAAACATCAATAATAGTTTGTTTTTTTATATATTGCAAATCAATCCATGAAAAACTTAGTTCCTATGGCAACAAAAATTGTGTTACCTGAATTCATCTTTTACTAAATTAAACTCTTCATGAGGATGCATGTTGTTGATTTTGTTCAGTTTATTGAGTTATATTGATAAAGGCACTTTACAAGAGGTGTGACCAGAAATATTTATGAATTAATTGAAGGGTAAGATTTACAGGTTGAACTAAAATAGACTTATGTCTGAAGAATATGGGCTGTCATCATCCTCATGCATTTACAGCAACTAAATATAACACAGTAGTTATCACTTCAAGAAACGTAACACAGAAAACATGAGCATTAACCGGCCAACAGCTGACACCAGCTGTTAATTCACAGTCTAACTTTAATTATAGAACAGTCACGAGTCTGGTTATAAGATCTGATTACTAGCCATGTTCAATCAGCAGCATGGCGTTGGATACTGGAAGCCAGAGTAATCTGGATTTACTGTATCCAAGCATGTCATGTCAAGAAGCGCCACAACAAATGCGGGCCCGTCACAGCTGTAGCAAATTACTTTATAGACTTAATTTAAGATTTACAAGAGTTGCCATCGCAAACAAAAGACAACATGCCTTTGTCCTTGCCTATAAAGTGATCGATTCCTACATTCCAAACACTGAAGACCAAATTAACAACAATAAAAACAGTGACACCACTTGCATTTTTGCATTCTGACTGTCTCATCACGGTGTCAAACGTAATCCGCCCATGGAATCGCACGACTGAAAGCATACCCAACAGATGTCGCAGTTTTTGGACATTATAGTTCGCTTTCCGAGCAGCGAAGCATTTTCAACATACAAGTTTCGTCGTGACATAAAGCCTCACAAGCATCTATTTCCTCTCACTCGCTCGGTCGGCCTCGTAGGTTATGTGGGATTCACAATGTTGTATTGTTAGTGGTTAACACTGTTGCTGCCCCGACACCCCGGTTCGTGCTTCAATCTTAGCGGTGGAAACAGGAAAGCTAAAAACGCAGTTTTAATCGAATGTTCCAAGTTGACAAGGCAAAGTTAAGTGAGCTGCAGCTTACGATAAACGGAGTGGTGAAGATTGTTGTTTACCTTTGTCAATTGTGACTTGTTAGCGAGCTAGGCTAAAGGTGCTAATGCACAGCTAGCTCGACGGCAGGGCAGGGATGGTGAGCAAAAACGCTAGCGCTAGCTTCTCGGGTAGCAAGTTTTGCTAACAGATGCAACAACGTTGGCTTAGCTGAAAGAAGCGCAGATTTCGAACTCCTCCGAGGTATTCTTTACGGATATTCCTTTAAAGCAGCAAGCTCTTGTGGCTTCAAACAAACCACGTTAAAGAATGTATATACAAAATGTTTATTGCAAAGCAAAAAATACCGTACGCCTAGAGAAATCTACTTCGATTTGTGAGTGACGTCAGACGTTCGTGTACGTCACACGTCTGGGCGGCAATGGCACTTTGTTACGCCCACTGGTCACTAGATATTATATTAATTTATTGCGCCATTTAAAATATTATTAAAACATAATGTGATGGTTCATAACTATTTTTCACATTCATTTCAACTGAAAACAGAACACTAGACACTCACTTTATTAATTACAAGTTGAAACCTGTTTTCCATTGAAAATGTGAGACACATTATAAGCGACAACAGAAACTTCAAATTGAGTAGATAAAGTTGTAAACAAAATTATGAATTAGAATACATTCATTACAAAAATAATTATTTTTAATCATTTGCACATTGGATATATTGTCTTTGTCATGTATTTAATTACATTTAAATGACAATAAATGTGCAAATCATTTTATTCTATTTTGATTGAAATTATACATCATATCCAAAACTTTTTCAGAACTGTGGTTTTAATGTGTTAGAGTGCGTAAGCAACGATATTGTAGCAAATTCATTTCCATATACTTATTTATTTACATTTTGTCTTATTCTATCTGAGGTTCACTGATTCTACTTCATTCATTCCAAACTGGGAAATTAGCATTGCTACTATGAAATTGATTTCCTTCATCTGTATGGATGTACTAACATTTAATAAGCTCTTTATTGTAATATAACAGGTGTTTGCTGTGCATAATTCTGACCTCACAGAATTACATATAATGAGTAAACTATTATAAGACACAATCTGCTGATGTTGCAAACTGGAGTCTTCCTGTGCTGTTAAAAACCAGGAAGCAGAAATCTTACTGCGCGCCCGCCCTTAACTTCTCTGCCCAACTGTTTAAGAACGACAGCATTACTCTGAGGACAGGAAGGCATTCAAAGATCTCCACATAATGGTAAGACTAATGTGATTGCTTTGAAAAAATTTGCTTTGCTCTTGAATTTGACCAGATTTGATGAACTGTCTTTCATACAAATTTTGTGTATAATATTTTTTTCTTTGCCATTGCGACACAAGTTGAGTATCCTCTTTGCTTTTTCACACAGGAAGCTACATTATTGCACAGACATTTCCTGCACTCAACATGTCAGAAATGTTTGAACATTTAATGCATCTTAATAGATCAAACAGCCTGTTCTGTTGTTTCAATTTTTGGCTTTTAGACAAAACCATTTTATTTGGCCAAAGAGCAAGAATATGATATGGCATTAAGACTTTTTAGATTAACACGACATTGGTTCTTTTTTTTTTTTTTTTTTTGCTTTGATTGATTTACCCTGAGCTGGATGACTGAGAACCTACACAGAGACATCGGTTACTTTATTTTATTGTTCATATTTTGCAGTCAAGCGCTCTGGTTGTGTGTGAAGTGGATGATACTCTGACAGCGAAACTGAAAAAGTTTAGGTTCCGAAAAGAAACCAACAATGCCGCCATAATAAGTAAGTATAATTTAAGCATGAAAAATACTATTATCTTTGTGTCCCTCTGACTTACAGTAACACCTCGGCATACGAGCGCTTTGACATCCAAGTTCCGTGACACGAGCAAACCTGCAAGCAATATTTTTGCTTTGAGACACGAGCGTAAATTTGAGATACAAGCAACTTCCAGATCCTGCCGCTAAATGGCCGAGCGCTGCGAGTGCGCTTCACTTGTTTAGTATTCACCACCTTCCATACTCGTCTCCCGTGTTGCGTTTCCATTAGTGATGTGATTCTGGCTGTATCTGTGAGTATTCCTTATTAGTCATGGGTCCAAAGAAAGCGAGTGGTAAAGATGGGAGTCAGAAGAAAATGTGCATGATGACGATGGAGATGAAGCATGAAATTACATCGACACCGACAATATGTACAATCCTCAAACAGAAGGATGCTCTCAAGAACACAAAGCCTTCCAAAGGCAGAACTATTATGTCTAAGTTTATGGAAGTTTACGTGTAAAGGTACAATTATGGAATAAATGTGTCTACAAACCGTCCAACTTCATCCGTCCTCCTCCAATGCGCTGCACGCCACTGTTAGCGCTATCGTCTGTCTTGAAGTTAATCTCATAATAAAGCCACATTTTATATAATCGTAATACTGTATGTCATTTTTTATTATATCATTTTGTGTGTGAATATATCTATATGGCAATTAAAAACGTTTTTCCATTCTAACGGTTGATTTGGGTGTTTTGATTAAATTGTTTTCAGTTATTTTATAGGGGCGAAATTGATTTGGCATACGAGTGATTTGAGTTACGAGCTTGGAATTATACTCGTATGTCAAGGTATTACTGTATTTTAAAAAATATAATAAAATAATTCACATTTAGTACAGATAGCTAATTTAGTGTTTTTATTTCTCAGTTAAAATAGACATGAGGAAACAACTCGTTATCCTTGAAGAAGAATATGAGGCAAGTACAATTTTATTTGCACTTTTTTGTTCTCCGAGTTTAAAATCACGAAGACTCAACTTTGACTTTTAGGACATCTCACTGGATGACCTGAGAGAGGAACTTCCTGAACGGCAACCCAGATATCCTGACTGGATGTCATGAATATATCAAAATCCTTACACTAAATCCTTACTTATATTGTTATACAAAGTTGAACTTCCTTGACAGAACGGTTGTGCACATTCATTGTCTACAGTTACAAACATGTCCATGACGATGGAAGGGTGTCTTACCCGCTATGTTTGATTTTTTCCAGTCCATTGGGTGAGTAGACATCGCATCTGTTTAAAGTAGGATAAGAGAAATGCAAAATTGAAAACAACAACAAAGTGTATTATAGGAATTGATTTACCGGTACAAGTACGTTTGACTGGTCAAAATCCAGAATCCTTTGGAAAAATGTAATTTTCATTCTTAAAGGATGTAAACCGGAGCAACAGATGATGTATGCAGGCAGCAAGCTTCGGCTGGTCCAAACTGCAGGGCTCACAAAGGTAATTGTGTCAGTTCTGACCTCGAGTTTAAAGCTCAGTTTATATACTAAAGAATCAAATCAATTATTTGGACACATGGTCAATTGGAACATTTGTTTTGAAACATGCTACTGAAAGTTAAAATTCGAAATGCACACACAGGTTGTTTAATCTGAAATCTGGACTCGCATGCGTTTTAATTACCATCCTGCAACTGTCAACCACCACATTAAAACATTCACCTATTTAATCGAGGCCATTTTTAATTTGATGTTCATACTTTCATGGCATTTCGTAATTAGGCAGCCATTCTTTGTTCAGCTTCTGATTTTCTTGAATTTTTCATGACACATTCATATTTTTAATGTGACATCTGCTTTATTCTGAGGTCTTTGAGACAAGAAATGCTGACGAGTTGACAGAAGAATGGCTGAAGAACCACCTGGCCCTTTTCCACTGAATATCCCTGACCCATATCTGCAATACTGAATATTTTCTTTAATTTTTAATTGTTTAAAAAACTAAAATCTAGTCAAACTCCTTGAGCATTCAGAATAACTTTAAACTTGAAAAGTTCTTAATCACTGTATATCCAACATGTCTCATGTTTCTTAAAGCTGGAGATTCTACTTTGCAAGATGGACCCTGAACAAGTTGAACACCTTTGAGTTTCTGTGGAAATATATTTGCGATTAAAGCCAAAGTTTGTTCAGACTAGAATATATCATTTCTGAAATACACTCTGGATGTGGCTGCCTTTCAGACTCCCCTTAATAAACATTTCCATGGAACCAAGAATGCAGGTTCTCCGGTTTCCTCCCACCTCTAAAAACACGCACCTTAAGTGAATTGATTACCGGTACTCCAAATTGTCCGTTGTGTACGAGTGAGTGGTTGTATGTCTGTGTGGCCCCGCAATGTGTTGGCGACGCATCCTGGGTGTACCCCGCCTCTCGCTCATAGCAAGCCGGGATAGGCTCCAGCAACTCCCTTGACCCACAAAGTGGAAGAAAATGGAAGGATGGATGGTAAAATGCTGAAGTTTGTTGAAAACCCAAAATATTAGTAATGATAGTGTGTGCCACGTCAAACAACAATCGGCACACAAGGACCGCCTCTGACGGGTTAGTTTTAAAAGGGAGAGTTTGCTTTCTGTGGTAACACAGAGGTTCCTAATACCTGTTAAATGGAAAAACCAACTTTGATGACCAAGTTTCTTACAAAATGTGACCTGTAATTTATTATCCACTTCATAGCCGTAAGACAGTGACATCATAAGAGTTGAGAGGATGAAGACATTTCACCATGTCCCTGGACCAAATATCTGACACAGGAATAGTGTAGCTAATGCTGTGTAATAAAAGGGCGATGTCCCTCGTCAAAAACCAATAAACATCTTTCACGCATAATTTCATTGACCAGGATGCTGCAGCCCCTGACTGACCTGAGGTCAGTGACAGTTTGGCGATCATACATACAACATCAGTGCCTTCCCGACCACTCGGCCTATTCACTGTCACTGGCATCACTGGAGTCCGAGCCTCTCTCGCTTCCACTTCCACTCTGAGCCCTCTCCGAGTGGTCGCTGCTGCGGTCGCTGCGCGCCGGAGAAGCGCTGCGACTCCTGTTCCCTCCTCTGTTCCCTCCTTCCTCTTCACTCCCACTGCCCTCCTCCCCGCTGCTTCTGCCAGAGTTCTTGGGTTCATTGTCTTCACTGTCGTCATCACTGCCGAAGATCTCTTCCTCGTCTCGCATTTCTCTGGTCCTTTCCTCGCCACTCTCACTCCCACTGCCGCTCGCCTTCCTCCTGCGCTTCTCTCTGTCCTCATCTTCTTCTTCTACCCTTTGTTCCTGTTCTTCATCTTCCCTCTCAGAATCACTACCAGAGTTCTCTGCCTCACTGCCACTGCCCTTGTCTTTATCATCACCTGGAGGAAAGAAAAGAAAAACCAGACACAAGCAGGAAGAGATCAACACAAAAAAAACTGTCAGATGATGTATGGTTTAGCAGAACTATGGCAATACTGATGTACAGCCAGTAGCCAAATCTTTAACATTTCAGTGATCGGAACTGCAATGGAAAAGAAAAGACACTGACCAGAGTCTCGCATGTCTTTATCCATGTCTTCCTCTTCATCTTCTGGCTCATGGTTCTCCAGCTGAGCTTTACGTGCATCCTGAGAACCACAACGAAAGGGAATCAGTCACAGAATTTAGCTCGTGGACAATGCTAAAACGGCCGCTATCTTCAGTATAGATTAACAAGGTCACGTTGGAAAGCACAAACAATACCCGAATGTTATTTTGTGCATTTCAAACACACTCACCTGGGCTTCGAGTTCCTTCTCATTCATATCTCTGTGTTTACACACCAGCACAGCGTTTGTGTTTGACTGAGTTCCAGCCTTAGCTCTCCTCTTGCTCAGACGCACTCTGGAGCACAGAGGAAAGGCGGTCAGAGCATATTTACCCTGTCATGAAAACTCTTACGCTGTGGCAAGTGCTGCTTGCTTTGTGTATTATCGCTGGACACCTAACTTTCCAAGTGATAGATATAATGACATAAAACACACCACCTTCAACTAAGACAAAAATGTGCTTAGTTTTGTGTTGAAGTGTAACAAACAGGGCTCTTCTTCAATCAACGGCTTACCTCGTTTCAAGCTCATTGTAGTAAACGCCATCTCCATCTCGGAAGATGAAAAAGTAGTTCTCCTCATAACCCTTACTGGCTTTGTTCTTCACGTTCCAGTTGTACTCCCTTGCAATCTTATAGTCATACCTTCGTCACAACAATGAAAGCATTATTTCTCGTACACAAATTAAAATAGACCAAAACAAAATAACAAGGTCGCAAAAAAAAAAATGATTTCCTTCATCTATTATTTTATACTCACAGGTCCTCAGGCATATAATCCATCCCCTCATCACAGTCTCTCTTGCGTTTGCGAATAGTGTCTTCATTGGGAAGAAAGTAGGCCACAAACTGATTTCCTTCCTCATCCATCATTCCTCTGTTCATGAAACAAAAAAACATCAATTGGCATATCTGCAAGTGCATAACTGTAGAAAAAGACTCCCATGCAGCGGTTAATTTGCAATTACCTGATCATGGCCTGAGACATCATTTCAACTCCTGCTGGTCCCGATAAGTCTTTAGGCGCAGGATCAGAGTCGAAGATGACCTGAGCACATGGGTTGATCCACATCTGGGGAAAGAAAGAGCGCAAAAAAACTAAAATAAAAATGCATACATTTTCCACAGGTTCTATTTCTAAGTTCCATGTAAAATTAACCAACCATTGGTTATTTATAAAAACTACGACATTTAAAATCTTAAAAACATGTCCAAGAGTTTGAGACTGAGACACAATTTTTTGAAATTGTACCAAAAAAAAGGACATAAAATAGGTATTAGAGAAAGACGGAAATAACGGCACAACTATTCAGTACAGTTTTAACAGCAGATTATATCAAAGTATGAGTTCAAACAAATAGAGTTTTTCATTGGCATCTAAAAACAATGAAGTCTGTTTGTAGCCACATCAAACATCCAATCACAATACTGCAAATTCCTGATACCTTTATTTGATTGAAGCTAAAGAATATAATCTTATTAGATTTCAGATTTGTGAAGCATACGAGGGAGCGGCATGTCATTCCGAAGGAACAGAGTCTCTACAAACTCAACAGTGAAATCGTGGCTCACCTTAAAGTCAGGGAACACGGGTAACACCTCCACTGGAGTAACTCTTGGTTTGCTGTAATGCTGCGTAACCTGCAGAGTAAGGTGTTGACAAACCATCACTCATTTCTTTAAATTAACAAATCATCGTGCTTGTAAAAGCATACCATTACATTTGGAGCAAACTATGCTGATTTACGTTTGATAGCTATTACAACATGTGTTGTTATAACAGGACTCTGAGCAGCCGACTTAAACTCACCAATTTCTGTGCATCTTCAAACGTCTTCTCAATCGCAGAAATCTGGCTGTCTCTGTCCTTGTAGATTTCTTCTTCTGTAAACTGCTGTTTGACAGACACACCGATCCTACACACAATCATCAGATCAATCATATTACAAAGACATACAGCATCATAAATTAATTTCTCCTATTGGGACATTCTGAATATATTTACTGGCACAGTACAAACTTACTTGACTTCCACTTTCTCATTGGAAACACCATATCTGTTAAACTCTGTAGAAATATATTCAGTCTTTCTCATCCATGGGACCACTTTGGCATGTTGTTGTGATCTTTAGGGGAAGAATGACAAAGAGTTAACAATGTATTTTATATGAAAAACAAAGATGCATGTTTAACAGAGCAACCTCTTTGAGCTGGATGGAGCCTGGATGTCCTCTTCCAGCAGTTTTTCATCAGCCGGATCCAGCAGTACTGTAAATTCATAAGCATGATTCAGTCCACACACAGATTTGTTGAGGCAGCCTCTTCCCATTAAATAAGTACAACGAGTACACCTACAGGCAGAATGCAATACCTTACAAAGTAAAACGATCATTGTACAAAGGCTAAATATTTTATGTTCAAACTGATGAATATATACTCAGTAAAGCTGATGCGTGCAAAACCTGCAACACAAATTGGTACACAGACAAATTTGCCATTATAACATCCCAATGTAATTTAACAACACTTCCTCGAAACTGAGGACGCTTGGAATACACATGAAAGATTTCAGCTTGTTCTGGCTTGAAGTATGACTTTGGGCTTTCTGACATTTTTATCTTAATTTGATGCACAGTTTTCAGGGTCAGTGCTGCAGGGGTGAGATGTATAAACTTACTACTGGGGTCAATGCGGTAGGTGTCTGGATTTATGAGATCGATGGTAACACCAAGGTCCGGCTCCGTCAGGAGCTCATGCTTGTGCTGCTTCTCCAGAGAAGTGGCTTTATACTGTACAAACCTGTCACAACAGAAAAGCAATTGCAGAACTGTCTCCACATAAATCGGCGTGTGCTCTGCAACGGATGGAGAGGTGTGACGTGTACCTGTGCTGATCAAATGGATATGTGATGAATTTTGGGTCAAACGGGATGTCCGGCAGGCTGTTGCAGTACTTGACGCGACAGACCACACCTGACCTGTCATGAGCACAAAGGTGCAGGACATACAAAATATCAGACATGTGCAAATAACATGCTACTACTTTTAGAATGAACCACTGCAGATAATTACACACATAAGCATAAATATGTTCAGACTCACAGCAAATTCTCATATAGTTCGTCATTGTCATATTTCACTTAGAAATACATTTTCGGATTGGTATGCATTTTATGTGTCACTACACAAGAAGCTTCTTAAATTTTCCTTTTTGTTGACAAATATACGGTGTACCTACTCAATCATGAATATCTACATCACACTGAATTAATGTATGGAAAAATGATCCGAGCCGTGATCATAGATGCCAGTGGGAGGGGAGGGGGTCTCGCTAGTAATAGTGTAATGCTCTCATATTATGATTTATGCAGGAATAATGCACCATGACTCATTAAAACAGATATGTTCAATCTGCACGCGAAGGAGCATAGAACGATACAATAATGCACAACATTCTCAAAATCAAAATTAATATCCATATCATGTATTTAAAAACGTGAGTGCCATTTATTCTGACCTCTCTGGAACAGTTCGATGTGTGGATGGCCTGCAGGAAGGGAAAAACACATTAAATTTGTTAACTTGCGTCACAAACTTAAACTTAAAGAAGAGCTAACCATGCCAATCGTAACGTAGCCCCCACAAGGATTAGCACATTTGTAAATACGTTTTGCGTTTTTTGGAGTTAAGGCAGCATGGTAGAATTTACAAATTCGTTTATTTAAGGCAATTATTTGGTCCTCAATGATAATGTTACCACGGTAAATTACCTTATCAAGGAGCTTAGCACAAGTTTATGAGAGAAGGGCTCGCCTTGCAGGTTTGTGCAGCTAGCGAACTAAAACAATGTTAGCTAACATTAGCGCCGGACAAAGGCAAGCAATTTAGTGTTGCATACTTTTATTTTGCTGTTCAATGCTTATTTGAAAACATTATCGACAATCATTTTTAACTCACCTGTGCCCGTCTTCTCTTTGAGCTTGTGTCTGTATTGTCGGAGCCATGTTTACGTCAAACTCACTAGAACCAAAAGTGATTTGTTTGCGCAAATATTTCTCGTTCGTGCCAAACCCCTCACCCTAGATAACCATACACAAAAGTATTTACTCTAACTTCTTCCAGTTCGATCAACAGTAGAGCAACTAACAGTAGAGTAACCGTGTTTCTGATAGCGTTACTGCATCATTTTTACCCAGGATGGGAGGAAGCCCCGGAAGTAAAGATTCAAACCGCATATCATGATCATCCGCTATATGAGCGACCCCTGCCGGCCTGGCGTGCAAGAAAATAGCGCCCAGAGGAAGCAGGCAGAGTGAAAAGGAAGGGGCCTAGAATGGATCCCTGACAAACTCTGCATGACATAGGAGCAGAAGAGGATATACTGTAGTCCTGTCTGAGATCAGACTTGAACCAAGCCAGTGCACTGCCACAGAAGCCTACCAGGTGCTGCAGCCGAGACACGAGGATTTTGTGGTCCACCGTGTCAAAAGCAGCAGTCAGATCCAACAGGACAAGAATCACATGATCACCGGAGTCATTTGACAGAAGGTTGTCATTTAAAACCCTTAGTAGGGCTGTCTCTGTGCTGTATAGCATCTTAAAGTCTGACCGGAAGTCAGACTTTAAGATGCTCATCAGGAAAGACCTCAGCTGACCGTAAACAACCTTCTCCAAGATTTTCGAGGTGAAAGGCAGCAAGATGTTTGGCCTGTAGTTCGTCAGCTCAGTCCGACCGAGACCAGCCTTCTTTAGCAGGGGTTGTACTACAGCATGCTTAAACCTCGAGATCACACCAGAATGAACTCACAACAATAACATTCTGGGGCCCGAGTAAGAAAGGGAGAGGAAAACCTTTTGTTTAGTTCAAATGTATAAGCCTTTAATTTACATGAAAGGAATGACAAATATCTGACAGAAAAGTTGAATGCTCAGCACACATAAATGCACCTATGCTTGCTTGCTGACAAAATATTCTCAAAACAAAGTCCAACTCTGTCTCATCTTTTGATCTTCATTGGGAAATGGAACTTTTAGTAGTTATCTTATGTTGTCACAAGTGGTCTAATTGTGATAACAGTAAAAAAGAATCACTGATAAAGGTCAAAGGAAGTGGGTCTGGAAATGAATGTTATTTTTATGTTCAATACATTATAGGGTACCTGATAACAGTTTATCTATTGTATGTGATGGTCATGACTGTGAAAAATATCACCTCTATGATGACATCATCTGTCTGAACTTCAGGCTTGTAATTAATCCCAACAACACGGCTCCACCACCTCTAATATTTAAACATGGCCCCTTCCTGATGGCTGTGCCAAAGAAACATAAAGATAATTATCTGCTCGTTGTAAAACACATGTGCATAAAGTAGATGATATTTAAGACATAACTTTAGCAGCAGAGCAAAAACTGTTGTATAAAGCAAAAGTATGATCAAAAATAAAATCTCAACGCAAGTCTCTAATGGGTACAGAATTTAAAGAATGATACAATTCATTCTTTGTGACTGAAGCATGTTTTGCTCTATTCACCCCCCCCCCCCAAAAGAAAAACCCATCTCGACTTTATAAATGTTACATTGGTGGGTGTGATACACATCGATCATTGAGGCCCTCCCTTAGTTCCCCCTTCACAGATTCTGCAGCTCTCCACCATGACTATCCACAACATGGTGAGGCAGTCAATGCAAAGAAAAAAAACAGCTTCCACTTTCCATCTTTTTACCAATATGGGAATGCAACAATCTCTATTGAGATTTATTTCAGTAGGCTTCTTGATCTTCTTTTGTCTCAGGTCTGTGTGTCTGAATGCATATTCATATCCAGTCTGTGGAGACAAAAGAAATCATCGCTCGCCCAGAGACACAGAAGTCATATTTAAATTAGCCCTAAACTACATTAGTCATAAGAAAACTATGCTCTTACCTGTTCAACATGTAGATCATCTGTCCAGGGTCGTCTGCAAATGCCCTTCAACAACAAAAGAATGGTTCCATTACAAAACAACACTGACTCGATGCACATCGTTCCTTCAGTTCTCTCTTTTTCTTTGTCGAGTTATTTAATCCATCAGTTCTTGAGGGGCTTAATGATCTTTTAACGTCCAATTTTGGGTCCCATCAAGGAAATAAATATTTTAAACAGGCACCATACTAACTCCTACAGTCTTAGCCAGATCGGAATGGACTAAGATTTCAACAAGTCATCACAGTAAAATGGTGCTTTACAAAGAACTACAGAGGATTTTCAATAAAGTCAAAAAATACTTTTTGGACTGCATTTGTCAGTAAAAGCAGCACTTTGTCTCATACTCGGGAAAACATATTTCTCTTGTATTGCAGTATTCAAACTCTTCCTGTTTGATTTGGTTAATTCAAAACAGCTGATAAATGATATATTTTGCTAATTAACATACAGTACACTGGGCTAGGGTTAAATAATATTACTTCAAACTGTACCTGTAACTGTCTGATTAGTCACGTTGCCGTTAATTATATGCCACTAGAAAGAACTCATGAAATAAGAATGAAAAATGAGAAAAGTTTGTTTCCTATGAAAACAAATAGCTTACCCATCTCCCCAGTGGTAAAATGCTCTCTCCTGGTAGAACATGGACAAAAAGAGCCAAATACTTATCGTCTCAACCCAGAAGATGACAAACATGAACCATAGCGATGACAGCAGGACTTCACACAACATCCTGGAGTCCTATGGGGACAGCAAATATACATCAGAAAGACGTGATGCCTTCTGGAATTCTAATCCCACGTGTGCTGTGAGTACAAAAAGATTGGAAACACAGATTTTTCATGTCTTTATTTTACTTTAATGAGGGGTAGGGTGATTATACTAAATAAATGTTCAGAAATGTTGTCACTCCATGCATCTAATTCCTATCCCTGGATGAACTCATCATTTTAGAACATGTTGCCAAACATATTGTTACCTCCGCCGAGACGGACGTAATGTTCCAGACCTCAATCATACAACCAATTTCCGTCTGCATAGGATCCAGACTGCAGTTAGGAAAAAGTTTTACATTTTACATTGAAAATCCCATTTATGGAGTCAAAAATCTGTTAAAAATTCTGCAACTCTGATTCACTTTTACTTTCCATGGTTGGTCTATAAACATACCAAGAATAATTTAGAACCTTTTCACGATGATCCAGATCACCATGTGGACGGTGTAAATCCAATCAAGAGGAGAATGAGCTGCTTGGCGGAGGTGTGCTCTCTCCGAGTGCTTTTCTAGCTACAAAATGTTGTAATGTTTTAAAGATGTGAAACTGATGCAGTTTTGTGCAGAAACGCTAAGATTCCCGACACACCTCTGTATTTGACTCATTGACACTCGCTTCGATACAACAACATGAAGTTTGTTCTACTATTGTTAATCAAAATGAACAAACATTTATTGAGGGCAAATTTTAATTGGATATGATTACAGCCAACAGTTGAAGCTTGTTGCCTTTAAAATTTACAAGTGAGAGGATCTTATGAATGTATTTTAAAGACATTAGCAATTCAATGTCAAAACAATTCAACTAACATAAAACGAATGGATGAAAAATAACGTTGAAAAGCCAGCTTATGGCTAATCGCACACAACAACAGAATTGGCGAAAGAGTTTCGTGCTACAATTATGAATGAATTGGTTCACCGAGCTTTAAAGACGTTAGCATGGCTAGCCTGCTAGCTCAGCAGCTAAAGTCAAACCTCAAGGATCCGCTTCAGTTAGCTAGCCAACCAATAGCTGCTTCTTTTACCTCCCACCTTACTTGAAAAGCTACTTAAGATTATAATTGCATTTGACTTCAACATTAAGCAAGCGTGTGTTACATTTACATGTGCTAAAAGAATGTCTACTGCAAAATAATCAAATACAGACTTTATAAAGTGGCACGATAACACGGATTAGCGATAGGCTCGTTTAACAGCTAACGTTGATATTATCCATGTCCAGAAAGTTAACGGGTCGAAATAGAACGAGAGCTCCAAGAGTTTGATCAAATACAACTATTTACTTACTTAATTCAAATAATGTTGAGACAGCATTCCTTTTCCAATCTAGTTCACGTTTACTTTTGTTTACAATGGTCCTCCTCACCCAAACGTCTCGCTGCGTTTACGTCATTGTTGCCAAGTCTCGCGAGAGAAACATCAGGCCGATATGCGATAAAGGTATTTAAGAGAGTTGTTAATATTGATAATAATTACTATTGCCCGTCTGTTAGCATCCAGAAGCGATCCTGGAACTATAGATCATATCATAGACATCGAGGAAACTAGTTTAGTGAATTGCATTTAGTTCTCTGCTTTTCTGAAGTAGCGGATGCACAGACTGATGTTGCATGTAAAGGAAATCGATCCAATCCAGGTAGAATGATAATCAAATTATTTATATTTCCGTTTTACTTTATTGAATTTGGTTTATACACTCTGTCACCCTTTGTGCAATTCAATTAATGCACAGTTGTGTGGTATAAATCCCTTATTTCCAGGCACAAATAGCACCTATCACCTGAGGTCTTCTAAAATGACATTAGAATAAACCTGTGGCTGGCTGATCTCCTCCCTGCGGTGCTGAAGCTCCTGTTTGTGCTTCCTCAGTGTTCCAGGCCTCATTCTTGAGGACCAGCTCCTCCTCTCCCAGCTCACACACATCAGACAGTGCCCTCCTAGATACTCTCTTAAATCTGAGAACTCTTATCCTCTTCCTCTACAGAACAGCATCAAATCGTTGGGACAGTTGGGATGTTTGACTCCCATTGATGATGAAGTCTTTCCATTCCATGAGGTTGATAGAAAAAAACAGTCCTCAAATGCCTTTCTCTGTAACACCAAATTCAAGCAGAAACAGCAGACTATGGTCCTGAGGTTTAACTGGGTATTTACTGCAAAGATCACTGAAGTAAAAATGTCAATCTACATGAATAAAATGCCAGACATAAAGTACCACACTTAAATAAATAAAACACAAGGCAAATTATACTAAAATTACTTTATTACAGCTGATTTCTGATCATATCCCTCTGCCACCACGAAGTGAAATATAATACAAAATAATTTGATCTTTTGTTTATTCCATTTTATTTTTTACACAATTCAAATCCACTTTTAGTACTTTTCCATCTTGTATGTAATATCTTTATAGTCTCTCTGACAATCAGTAACAACTTCCACCATCTATACAGTTTAATACACGTTGTGAGTAGTAGTGGTAATGTGCCAAAAAAAAAAAAAGAATACTGACATCTTCAAAGAAATGCAAGCTATGCTCATAATCTGCCTGTCATGACATCATCTTTTCAAGCATTTTATCTTTGGCCACTACAGAACCAACAGAAAATGGCTGATCAAGAAGTTAATCTATTTATTTTGTCAAAAGATGTGCTCTCAATGCCCTGTTTGCTTCTAAATTGAGAGCTGCACATTGTAGAGCTCTTGAATTTTCAGCTTGATATAGCATGTTTAAACATGATACTGAGGAACTGCATTCAGGTCTGACACTGCCCCATAATACAAACAAGAAAATCACTTTTGCTTGTTAAATCAAAGTGAAACAAATGTTTTACTCTTTGAATATCTGCCATAACTCAACAGAAGAATGCATTTTCCAAGCATTTAGCTGTAACAGTGTACAATGGACTTGGCTGCTAAGCAGGATCAAGCATAAAGACGTAAAGCGAAGTAGTCTATAGCCGATGTGCAATAACAGTTACTATCGCATTGATGATAATCTGCGTGAAGTTTAATTATCACTAGAGGAAAATGATTTCTGTGGCTGAAAACACATTCAGCTTGTGCTGCTCCATGGTCGTGGCGTAACTTTCATGCCGTCAGCTCAACGATTCGTAAAATGGTGAGACAACACAGTGGTATCTGGACATGGCAACTCAGGTATGGCACAGTGTAGAGGATCATCATTTTCTGTTGCCAATTCTCATTCAGTATCCCACCTGCTTTCAGTCAGTAGGACAAAATCAGACAGAGAAAATAAATAGAAAAAAAATAGAACATTAAAAAAAAATCTGGTTGGCGGAAAAGGTTTTATGACTGACAATATACAGACACCCTCACACACACGACACTGACATAAAAGTGAACAAAAAATTGTGCATAAACTCTAAAGCTTGGCGTGTCTATAAGGTTTGATGGGACCGACATTCAAACCCTTGGTTTTGGCTTCTGAAGATAAAATTTCAATAATAATAATAAATGCATCCCCCTTTTCTTTCCCAAACATTAACCTATCAGAAACCATGTATACAACTTGCTGTGTAACAGCGGCTGAACTGGTCAGCTGGATTTAGAAATGATTCAGTACTGGGATCAAACCATATGTACCTTTACATACTGTAGGTAGGGTTACTTACATGTGGTCAACTCAAATCCCACCCTTTTTAGGAAAAATATCCCAGCAATGTTTGTGACCTCAAATGTGAAAGGAATATATCCCAAAGTGACATTCAGAGGGAGCCAGCAGCTCTGAATCAAAGTGGAATGGGATCAAGTCAAGCATGAGCAGAGTGGAAGGGGGACAAACACAGTCGCAATTATATTGAAAAGATGGCCCTCTGTCTAAATAACTGGCATTTAAAGGGCATGACAGCAAATACACGCATACGAGGCATTCTGTGTGAACACATGACCAAGAGGATCTTCCAATGAGCCATGTCCAGACAACTCAACACCAATTTCGCAACTTTGAGAGTGAAAAGTTTGCTAATATCAGCGTGGTCTGTAAGTTAAATAAAGTTAGTTTTAAAAATTATTTTCTTTAAAAATTGTGTTAATTCTTATGTTTTTCTTTAATACAATATACACCTATGAACATTTAACTCCAGCTTTGTGATTCATGGGAGTTCACATCCTGGTATCTGCATTTTAATTTTGATGTATTGAAAATCTGAACGGATTTAAAGAAAAGAATTGAAAGGGCACCAAATTGAATGATATTTCAACCACAAAGCAGCAGGAAGGGGGCAAAAAGAATCAGCCATTACGAGAGGAGCTGTATATGGGGACCGCTAAGTGCTTTTTGTCACATGCTTGCATGCTGCGATTCTGACCTAGTTTTACGCTACAATGAGCACGTCCTTGTCCTGATCTTGTGATGAAATTCTGTAACGTCTTTTTAACAACTTTTACATTTGTAATGATCAACTGGGCCTCATCATTTATAATGTTGTCATTTTCTAAGTAGTGTTAAGCCTGCTGTTATGGTCATGACCATTATTCCTAATTTATCTGCCGGCATGTAATCGATACTTTTCAGCTAATGCCGTCTGCATAACAATGTACAGGAAATGTTCCTGATTTGTGCAAGTTCACAAAAGTTTCGACTTAGTTCTTGTGTGATTCTCCTGAAAAGCCGACAAATGGACACAGGTGAAAACACAACCTCAATGGTGGCGGTCAAAAGATTGCAGGATCCTTCTTCTTCTACATCTATCAAAAACAGACCGGTGACATGCCCAGCTACGGCTAGCGTTCCAAAACAAACCAGGAACATGCTCACATACGGTACGATGACACGAGCGCAGCCATCTCTCCTTGGGGCGTGGCTCAAACAGATCATTATCACAGCACAGGCTGGCTCCAGTCCTTATCCTAATTACACGAGTACCAAGAAGAATCCACCAGGTGCTTTGCATCAAGTCAAATATAATCTTACACACATTGAAGTGTATAAAGTGCGCTGTAAAAGGCAGCAGTTTTTTAAAAAGGCACTTCTAATAATTAACAGACCAGTCCTAGGATTGTTTCTGAAGGCAGATTAGTACCCTCCTCAAGATTCTTGATGCAAGTACCACCACCAACTCTCCCAAAAATAGATTTACCGACATACACAGCTTTCTGCCTCTGATCACTTGTAAGACTTGAACCCGCATTACTGCATACAGTGAAGGTTATACTCTGGAAGGTGATACAGTCTGAACTACACATTCATTGGCAATAGTCAAAAATGGGTGATAAAATACTGAACTATAAACATCTGAGGCTGACTTCTATAATCAAAAGGTTAAAAGGCACTGTTGTAGCATAAACCTCGTTTAATAGCCATTTAATTTGGCTATGAATTTGGGACGTCCAATCTGGGTTGAAATCAGGCGAAATAAACCATGTCGTTGATGAAAATGACCATCGCAGCAGGCTGGTGTCACGACAAAGATGCGTTACGTTTGGTTTATTCACAGCCGCTAGAGAATCCACCTGTGTGTGTGTGTGTGTGTGTGCGTGTGCGTGCCTGACTCTGAATCTGTGGAGTAACGGAGCGGGCTGCTTAATAAAGATTACTTTACTTGTTTGATACCACATTTCAAGGGGCATAATGAGCAAAGGCTTTTCTACAGTGTTTCATGTGCAAAATGAGAGCAATGACTGCAAATAGCACAAAAGCATTTTTTTTTCTTTTTAAACTACGGCTATGAATTACGAGAGCAGTAAATAAAAACAAATGGTAGCATTATGCGTTAACACTCAAACTGCCCACTTAACATGAATTTAAGGATCTGTATGTGTGCCGATAAACTGCCGTGAGGATGGGCTGCATCTCATCCAGCCCTTTTGACCTGAGCAACATTTATTTCATCACACATCCACGTCTGTACACAGGAGAAAACGGAGGCAACGGGTCGCAGGGCGCAGCCATCGCTCTGTCCTGCTGTTCCTCTTGGATTCTGCTCTGACTGCAGGCCTGACGGCTGATCTATGTGTAGGAGAGGTGTGACCCGTTAGAGATCTGAGAGGTGACACTGGTGCTCCTGCTCATGCCTTGCTCACTGCGCCCTCCCGAGGGTGTCCTCCCCATTGCTTGGGGGCTGTTTTGCGCACCTCCGCTAATTCGAGAGACCGCCGATGGGTGGCCCCACGGTGATGGAGCCCCACCTCCCTGCATACCCTGCCCCCAGGCTTGCTGCATAGGTGCCCCCCCTGGGCTGGAGTGATAGTGGTGATGGACACCTTGGTGGCTTGACCCCACACTGCCACTGCCCCAGTGCGGCCCTTGACCACTTCCAGATGGGCGCGGTTGCTGATGGTGACTCCAACTTCCTGAAGCACCAGGAAAGCTATGGCTGAGGGCCTCTGGGGAGATGTTTGATAACACCATGTTGCTGAAGCCCAGACGCATACTCTCCGAGTCAAACGCTTCAACTTCACGGGCCTGACGTTCCAGGAGGCTCCGAATTCGCTCCAAACGTTCATTCTGTAGCAACAACATCTCCTCCTCAATCTGCAAAAACATAAATAAAAGTTACAAATGTCAAAACAATGTCATATAACATTATATAACATATGCCTCACATTTAGCAGGGCCATCAAATGACTAAAATCACAATGTGAAGTGATATTTTAGAAATATCGGTATCCATAAATGAGTCTCTAGTGTATGAAAGTTTTGTTTATTAGCGGTGCTGCAAATATATAACAAATTAAGTCACAATGTCAAGTAATTAAGGATCTGCAAGATCTGCATTTCACCGTCAGAGGGTGGTAAATGCAGGTGCTGTTCAGATGCTGATATGCCTTCAGGATGTGATGACAAGCCATGAAATGTGTCTGTGCATGTGTGGAATGCATCCTGTGAAAGTACAAACGGGCCCCAAGACAAACACGATTGAGTCATTTGGCAACATTTCTTCTCTCGCTCACCGCCTCACACGGAGTAGAACGGATGCATCAGAGATGTTGTGTTCTAAGAGTGTCCTTCATGTGGCAGGCTTATAAAGTTTACCATAAAAGTCAAATCTGGAGAATATTCTCGCAATTAGGTCACTGTAGTTTTCCAATTAAGAATAATTGAAAGAGGAAAAACCTTCTGTTCCAGCAGGGCCCTTCGGAGTGACACCCTTTGCTCCAAGTCCTTCCTCTCGCGATCGTGCTGAGCATCGGTCTGCATCTTGATCTTGCTCTGGTAGGCATTGAGTAGCTCCAGCTCCTGCTGCAGCTGCATTCGGAGGGCTTGGCACTGAGACTCCTGAGTCTCATCCAGACGCAACTGCAGAAGATCAAGATACCGCTAGCATAAATACATAATCAATACTGATTTGGCGTAATGTAAAACTCAGCGGTGCAATCATAAGCCATATTCACACAGGACTTTCAATGTGCACACATTTATTTTGTCCTTCTTGGTGAACTTAAAGAAAGCGTAATGGGGCCTATTTTTTTCTGTTGTAGCTACAAAGTTACGAAGATCGCTTCAAACCCACCTGTGTGAAAGCGTGACGGTAAAGCAGGAAACAACGCGGCGCCATTTTGACGATCATGTATTAACTGTGAAGCCCAAACGGTAGAAGCTGCCGGTTGCAGTTAACGAAGTTAAAGAAGAGAATCAAGCAGACATGTCTTCAAATAGGGGAGACAGCATGACGCGTGAGAGCTCCTTATCACACGGCAAGAAGAGATCAACCGTCACGCTAGAGTGAAGTCTAATAATTTCTCTGCCACTTGTTTGCTGTGGCGCGGCTGATTGGAAGCTTTGGTCTTCGTGCCGAGCGTTACGATTCTACATTCCTAGCATTGCCAGACTCACCGCCTGAGTGGAAAGCATCTCATTGATGGAGTGGTCATACTGCTCTGCCAAGATGGCCAGTTTGCGGTGTTGCTCCTGTTTCAGGCGTTTAAGGACAGCCTTGTGCTCCGACTTTGGTGTGGTCTCCAACAGATGGTTCCTCAATGCTTTGTACTGCCTGGTCTGGATCTTACACGTATCCTGGAACTGCTTCTTGATCTGGAGCTCTTTGGACTACAAAGATGATTCAATTATGAATTTCTTTATTATTCAACAGCACGGAAACAGAACGTTTTGGCGCTGAATCCAAGCTTATCTGCGTATCAAGTGCAAATGAGCATTTTAGGAAGATTCCATAAGTACCAGGAGCAATTTATTATTATTAAAATGCAATTATCTGCTGAATATTTGTTGCAGAGGATGGCAAACAACTCAAATGCTTCACCTTGAGGCTCTTGGGTTGCTGGCGAACCTCTGTGACATGCTTGCGTCGAAGTTCCCTCTCTCTCCTCTTGTTATACTCCTGCTGATTGGTGAGCTCCGTCTGGTGCTGCAGGCGGATCAGCTCAGCCCTCGTTTTTTGGATGGTATTGACCTGGCGGAACTCCAGCTCTTGCATGGACTCGTGATGCCGGAGAAGCATGGCGTGTTCCAAGTCCTTTTGGGTCTGACGCTTGTTTAGCTCCTAATTAATGTGCAGACGGGGAGAGACAAAGGTGTTGGTTCTTGGAGGAAACTCAGCTGTTTGTGAATCAATAAATATGAGACACAGACACAGACACAGAGTGCTGACCTCTCGCATCAAGTCCTGTTCAACATTGTGGCGAGCAATCAAGATCCTTCGTTTGAACCTGCGGCACTCCAGCTCCAGATACTGCCTCTGCCTGCGCTGCAAGTTGGCCTCCTCCTCTGCTTGGTAGTGTTGGAAGTTCTCTTTCTGCTTGGACAACCACTCTTGCTTTTCCTTCTTAGGTGTCGACTGGTTTTCATTCAACTCCTTAACAGAAGAAACACACACCTCATAGTACAGATGTCCATTTGCTGCTGGTAGGTAAACTGAAAACGTTTGGGGACTGTCCTAGAGGCATGATGCCGCCGCCCCCCCCCCCCCCACACACACACACCTCTTTCAGTTGCTCCTTGCGAAGTTTGTACTCTCGCTTCTGGGATTCTAGGAAGCCGTTGAGCTCTTTCTTCTGTTGACTCTGAATATGCTGTTGGAACTTCTTCTCATCATTGCTAAATGTTTTTGCCTGTTGAAGAAAAGCACAATTTAATTAATCCCTTTGCGCTGGTAAAATAATAGTTACCATGTTTTAACTCTCAAGTTAACACATGAATGAACTGAAAGCATACATCTTTTTCCATGGATGCCTGGTGCTTCTTAACCAGCTTCTCCATCTCTTGGACAAAGCTATTCCTCTGGTTCTCCAGCTCCTTGTCCAGGCGAAGTCTGTGCTCATCCATTTCAGCCTTGAGCTTGTTTTCCAGAGCCATGAGCTGCTTCTGGTGCTGCCGTCTCATGCGTTTGTAGCCCAGTATCTGCTCCCTTAACTCAGAATCCTGCTCATGCTCCTTTATCTGGCGAGTGAGCTGGGAAACGCAAGGCAAGGCTTATCTTTAGTTTTTGAGGGAATACGTGTGGGACTATTTTATGATGTATTGAAGACAACTGCTGTTAAAAACAACAAAAAGCTTTCAAAGATAGGAAAACCAATGTCAAATGATTTTACGCCACTAAACAACACATGGTTGTAGAAAATGTCATCCAGAAAGTTAATAAGGCGTTGTTTGAATCATGACATCAATGATTGAACCGAATTTCTAAATACAGTAACTCTTATTACCACTGAGGCTGTGCGTATCGTAGCAAAGTGTTCGCGGTTCCGCTTCGGTCGTGGAGTGTGTGCAGGCAGCGACTGTTGCTCAGTTGGCCGGGCGTGAGGTTCTGACTCTTCATTAAAACCCTGTTCGTCCTGAAAGGCGTGCAAAAAAGCATTTAAACTGTGAAGCAATCAATTATGCTTTATTTTGTACTTAAAGTTAATGAATAATAATATTAATAATCAATATTTAACCCATAAGACTACAGACCAGACTGGAATTCGAGCTTCTTACTGGTTTGAGGTGGATCACAGAACTGTTGGACATGACTGTGTGGTCTCCCGCCATGTCGACCTCGCTCTTGTCATCGCCTGCATCCGTCAGACTGTTGACGGAGCTGCTCTGGGAACTGGCACTGATGGACATGCTCGGGATGGATTGGTTGCTCCCCACACTGTTCACTGTGCCTGTCCTACCCACTGTGTGCTCTGGTTCCTAAAGTGATACGCGTGGCAGACAATAACAAGACCACACAATTCCCTTAGTTTACAGCAGGGATAGCACAATACAACAAAGTCCAACCTCATGAATCCGGAATTGATTAAAAAAATAAAATGAGAAAGAGACTGAAGCGAGCGAGCAGCAGCTGTAACAATCAAATGACAGACCTCCTCATCATCTTGTGCCTCGGTTGTGGGGCCATTGTGAGCTTCCTGAAACAAGATCTTCTTCATTTTACGATACTGCAGATTGTCCAGCTCCCGTACTGCATCCTTAGTCCGACTGATGAGATCAATTAGGACAGATTCTGGTCGTTCACGCTGGACAAATGCATGCTGGAGGAAGCAGACAGAAAAGAATGCTTGCATCAAAGCCCAGACCTCTAACGCACCGTGCAGAGCTTGATCAAATAATTTTCTGATACTTACCTTTAAGAGCTCCTCAGAGTTTGGCCTGTCCTGAGGAAATTTCTGAAGGCAAGAATCTACAAAGTTTCGGAAATAATCCGACCTGAAGCAGACATGCGAAATAGAAAGAATTGAGAAATTTAATGGACTGTTCAAGAAACAATAGAGCAAACTGTACCTTCTACTAAACTCACCATTCACTAGACTGCAGCATGGGGCTCTCATTCTGTGCTATATGATATAAGGCACTCATTGCATTCATGTTGAAAAGTGGAGGCTTCCTCTCAGCTACAGACCGTGCAGTGGGACACGCCAAACAAACCAGGAAGTTGCAAAGAAGGAAATGATGAGGAAGAAAGAGTAAAATTATTAAATTATTAACAAGCAGTCAAAAACAATGAGATGCTTCAACACTGTAAAGACAGAGATGTGGAAACAAGCAACAAAATAAATCAACAGATGCAATAAACAGATGCAAATCAGACTAAAGAGAGCAATGATTGTACCTAATTCAATGCAGGTTATTCCCAAAGACCAAATATCCACCTTTCCATCATACTGTCCCTCATCCATAGCCAAAATGACCTCTGGTGCCATCCTGAGGAAACAAACACACACTGTATAGTAAAAATATATGTACAAGGAAAAGAGCATAAAACCTACAAGAGTGTTCAGAGAAGAACCTTTAATATATGCATGTCTTTAACTTACCAATATGGAGTCCCAACAAAGGAGTTGGCAGGACAGGCAATAGAGGCAGAACCAAAATCCGCTAGTTTTACCTGCCCTGGCTCTGTGAGCAAGACGTTTCCTGCCTTTATATCTCTGTCAAACACATTACAGGAAATGATTTCCACACCACGGAAAAGACGGAATGCCTCAGAGCACAAGAATTCGATGCCTTGTATGCTCCGAGAGACTTTTAAAACTCACCGGTGAATCAAGTTGTGGGAGTGAAGATAAGCCAATCCTTGAAGTGCACCATGGGTAATTGCAGCTATTTCAATTTCTTGTAGAGGTTTCTTGTGAACTGGAGGAGAGCATTCAGGAAAAGGGATGTAAACCAAGGAAAGAAATGCCAATGAAAAACTAGAAAAGGTACATCAACCTCTCTGCTTGGCGTTCCGCTGCATCACGCGGTGATCGGATCGATAGATTTAAACTCACCTTCTAACAAGTCGGAGGCAGAGCCGAGACAATACTCCATTACCAGCTGCAGCGAAGAAGGAAGTGTGTTAACTTTTGGTCTCTCTTTTAATCAGAGGCTTATGCATCGATGCAATCATCATCAATGACCCTCTGATTAACAATCTCACCCAGGCAGTGTGCTCCCGCAGGTAGCATCCTTTGTACTCAATGCTGTTTGGGTGTTGTATTCTCTGCAGGAATTTCACCTCCTTGATTATGTCTTGCCATTTCTGTAAAAAACAGGAGTAGTTTGAGAATTATTAAACCAAGATTTGTAAATAAATCTTGCCAAGCACATTCAAGTTAACAAAAGTAATCAATACCTCAGTGGACTGCTTTCCACTATAAGACATCTTCTTGATGGCGACCACCTCATTTGTCCGCACATCTTGTGCCTGAAAGATAAACGCATTACTTATTGGTACGACTCATCTTTATTTCATAGCCTGCCAAATTATTTTTACGTTTTAGGTGGTTTTCATTTCTACATGCACTGGCGACGTATCCGGGGTGTGCCACGCCTCTCGCCCGTATTTGGCCAGGATGTGCTCCAGCGACACCCGTGACCCGCGAGGCGGAGAAAGCGACAGGAAAATGGATGGATTTTGAGAAACATGTGATTGTTATTTTTGTCATTTGCCTCTGTAGCTTGAATTAAGTTTTGCTGCATTATTAGATCAACGACTCCCGTGTGTAATCTCATTGCCCGACAGTCATGACGACACAATCCGTCTTTCTAATCCAAAACAAAATCACATGAACCGCATTACAGTGCAAGACTTACAAAGTCAGAATGGCAATCAGCTGGGAATTATAAACCGAGTCACGTAAACAATCTATTATTTTAGATGCAAATACACAATCACAAGGTAAAGTTCGATTTTTGCCTTAACTTCATTTGAAAAATAACTTTCAGAAACTCAAGGCCGACAAACTGAGAGCTGAATCCTGGTCTACAATTTTTTAATCACTTGAATCACAAATATTCTGAAAAGAATCTAGAGATTCTGACGTTTTTAATGATTTTTGTTGTACATAGAAATATTGTCTCCAAATGTAGAATTTAGATACAGGGTGGCATGACGGTGCAGTGGTTAGCGCCGTCGCCACACAGCAAGAAGGTACCGGGCTCGAATCCCATCTGTGTGGAGTTAGTATGTTCTCCCCGTGTCCACGTGCGTTTTCTCTGGTGCGGTACCCCTCGGACGCGTCGCCAACGTCCCGAGGTGTACCGCCCATAGAAAGCTGGGATCGGCTCCAGCAGACCTGTGACCAGCAAAGCGACTGCAGATGAGACCATGAAAAATGGATGGATGGCTACAAATTCCTGATCTTCACCACCACAGACATGACAGGCGCACACTCATAGCTCCTTCATGAACTGTAATTTTCATATGACTGCATTAATCTGAACATTTGAAACAGCAATGGCTGTTCATGTTCTATTGCCAGTAAAGAAATGTGCACTTGAAAGTATTTAACCAAACCAGGCTTAGCTTTTTCTTGCATTTGTTTCCCCAAAGCCCCTTTAACATCTGTATTAACACCGGCAAAATGTATGGCTTAGTTTGATTCTGAGACCACCGTGCCTTTTACAGGGAAATACTCACAAAATATACAGCGCCAAAGCTGCCATGTCCAATCTCACGCAGATCTGAGAAGAGCTTTTCTGGGTCCTCCTTATAGAAGAGCTCAGCAACTTCGGGGTCCTTCAGGTTCCCCGCCCGACTGCTGTTGGGCATAATGGGTAGTGGGGGGCAATGCCGCTGCCGCCAGGAACTATCTGGGTCTGCGACAGCGACTGATGGGCCCCCACTGATGACTCATCTGCAGGACAATGGTTTCATATGTGTCCAGAGCTAAAAAAAAACACAAGAGAAAACAAGAATAAGTACACTAAAAAGCAACACTGCAGTGCCAGAAAGCCTGTTTCAATGACAGAGCTTCATTATAAATGCTGAACAAACAGCAGAGAAGTACAATGTGATCAAAGAGAGCTTTCAGGGGGTTGGAAGTTTTGGAAGAATTTGCTACTAATGAATGACAAAACACTAGTTTAAAAATCAGTGGTCTATATGCTATTCCTATAGGGGGAAGGCCCATAATGACGGATGCAAATGTGGATGGAGAATGGCCTGTTGAAAATCCTGAGTCGACTAGAAAGAGGTTTATTGTTGCCATAGTAACATTAAGACATTAATAAAATCAGTGGGCTGTGTCCTTTCCCTTCACATGTTCAGTGACTGTTATGCAGACAGACAGAAAGAATTGTCTCACAACCAATAATCTCCAGCTAGAACAAAGGAACAGAGAAAGGATCCGCGGCTTCATTGAAACAAGGCATTCCAGTGATGGGAATACTTGTTAAACCTGTAAGGACTCGGCAAACACGCATCCTCAAACATACCAAACATTGTTCACATCACCTGTGTCAGAGTGTTTGATGGGTCTTTTCATCAAACTCACTAATAATATACGTATGCTGGAGAGTGGAAAATTGTCATTAAATATTGTGGATTACTTTTTGTTACTGTATGGAGGAGAAATATATGAAAATAAAATAAAAATAAAAAATAAAATAAAAAATGTGAAATACATCCATGTATGTTTGATCATTTTAAAGCATTTTTATGGAAAATAAAATAATAATCATTAATGTCTCTTCTGTGTTGTTTTTTTTTCTGGATTATTTGCACTTACTTTTAACAGTTTCACAATAGACACAAATAGTGTATACAGGAAATAAAATTGATTAAACAGACTGTCGGCATCATTCACTTACAGCGTGCCTCACTCCTGACCCAGGTAACAAAACATTATTCATCTCTATGGTCTGAAGAGGGAAGCTGGTCTTTTTCACTTTCAAAATGTCTTAACAATAACATAAAATCAGTGCCGATATGCCATCTTCATAGGTCACATTAAAAATTCAATCCAGAATGCATCTCCATTAATGAATTTTGTGTTGGTAAGCCAGCACAATCCAAAACATCCATTAATGCAATGAAGTGACGAAATTAAAATCCAAAGATTCTGTGCTCTTTTCAATGAGATAATGAGAAATGAAAAAACCAAGAACATCATAGTTTGAACTAGGGGTGCACCAATTACAATTTTCTGGCCGATCGCCGATCATTAAAAGATCCTGACCTGCCGATTCCGATTTTTTAAATAACTGGCAGCATAAACCTTCAATGTTCCAATCTCATTTTATTAAAAACAAACAAAACTTGTGCAACAGGTTACACTGCAGACCTGTTTTGAGCCTCTCACCAAAAATAAGGTTCAAGCCAATATTTTGCTTTTACAAATAAAAGGAAATCACAAGGTTTGAGGTCGTTAATAAAATGACTATTTACAGGAGAAACTAGCAAAACAACATTCCCCGTCTGATGTTTTGGTCTGCTCAGTCACCACCAAGGGAAAAACTACCCCGTACTAAAACACTCGCTGAACTGCTGCAATATTGCATAACATTGCCACACATTTCACTCATATTTGTTAAAACCCAAACGCAATTATACAAAATACGATAACCATATTTGTCTTTATTTGTTTGACCAACAGTGTTCTCCCTGTCTTCTACAGTGGCTTCAAGCCAAGAATGCGGATCTAGTTTTATTTGGCCTACATTTTAGAAATCCACAGTCACAACAGTTGAATACAGCATAAATTGTTTGTGGTGCTCACTGTGTTGGAAAATTTGTTTTGGTGGGGAAAAGAACCATCTCTCGGAAAAATATGTCCTCAAAATAATCCACAAAATAAAATAAACTTTTGTATGTTCTCCCCGTGTCCGCATGGATTTTCTTCCACCTCCAAAAACATGCAATGTAGGTTAATTAGCTGCCCCACCCAAATTGTACATAGTGTGCAAGTGGTACGTGAGCGGTCGTTCGTCTGTGTGGCTACGCGATGCGCTGGCGATGCATTCGGGGTGTACCCCGCCTCTCGCCCATAGCCAGCTGGGATAAGCTCCAGCAACTCCAGTGACCCGCAAAGTGGAAAAGCAGTAGAAAATGAATGAATGACTAATCCAGCTGCCATTGTCAGCTGCTTTCTTCTAAATGTAAAGGAATACTGAAAACACACACACAGGAAGGGTGTGTGGATTCATCTTATCTCTAAAGCTCATTGTGCAAATCAAAAAGTACACGGTGAGATACCACTTTGAAGGAAAATGCTTTCAGCTTTTTGAATATATCATTAAGCTAAAATTCAAATGTCAGGCTTTAAACGTTTTACTATCTGCACTGCGCTAACGCTGCCTCTCAGTCTCATATGATTTACACATCACTTTTCACCTGCATTCCAACCACAGAAGCCATTAGGGCAGCAAAAGAAAACTTCTGCAAGACCAAACAGAACAGAATCTCACCACATTTGCACGCTGCTTCATCTCTGTCTGACCACCACCTTCTTCCAGTACCGAGAAAACTACCATCGCAAAACGATTTCAGCATTGAACCCAACCCCCCGTGCGAAAATGTTTAACCCACGACGCGCTGGAAACACTTCCAGTTTATATCCCGGTTGTCGCCCATAGAAAAGCTGGGATAGGCTCCAGCAACACCCGTGACCCGGAAGGCAGCTAAAACGGACATGAAAAAGAATTGATTAATGAAAAAAAATATTAATATTTGCATATGTATAGGCCATTTATACTGTACATTTGTAAGTACTCACTCATAACTCGGCTGCCAGTGCATTCCGATCATTGCCAAACACATACTTTTACATTTTCTTTCTGAAAAATTCAAGCGAATTTTCACTAAAACCAAGATTCCCATACACTTCAAACCTGGCAACACACAGACAGATGCTGGTCCACCCGAAAGACGAAACACCCCGACACAAACAGAGCAGCGCAGTGTCTGCTGCCCAGTGCGGTGACGAATGCAGCGACCTGCACGTTGGAGAGAACAAACAACCGCTCCCACAAGCGTATGGCTCAACACGGGAGAGACAACTCCTCAGGACAAGACTCAGCAGTGCACCCGCACCCGCACCTGCACCTGAAAGACACAGGCTACCCCGCTGACCAGTAATGTCCAGGTTTTAGCCAAGGAAGACAGATGTTTGAGAGAGGAGTTAAATAATTTGTTTTTGTCAAACTGGAGTAACCATCCCTGAACAGAAGAGGAGGATTAAGACACCATCTATCAGCAACATACAATCCAGTATTGACCCCTGTCCCCAAAATGCACAACCGCCAGCCACACCTGGATGCAGCTCAACATAACAGCTCACCTGAGGGTGGGCTCAGGTGAGCTTACCCCTCAGGTAAGGTGAAAGACCCTTCACCTTGCGAATATTAATGACTGGTTCTGGACCTTTGTTCGTTTTCTGCTCCAACAGGAGTACAAGTATCTAAACTATCTACCAGTAATGTAGGACTGAAGAAGCCTCTTTGATGAGATGAAATGTCATCAACCAAACTTGAACAATTCCAGTTGATTCTTCTTTTTTGCGCTTCCTGGTCCCAATGAAGGTTGAGCCGTTTGCTCCACGCACTCACGCCGATGACATTTTAGCTTTCTGAGCAGGAAAACCAAAACGGCATTGTGTGTGGAGTACAGCTAATGATGAAGGCATCCTTAGCCATTCACGTTTTACGTAGATGACTTCTTTAACCCACCGTTAACGACAGAGAAAGCGCCACAGACATCACTAAGAAAGTTTATTGAGTCCATGCAACTCAGATGATCAGCTGCAATCAGATACAGAGCTGATGCTCGAGTCACAAGACTTCTTTACCAGCCCGGGAGAAAACCCCAATTCAAGAAAGCAGATTTCATCCCACAACACTGAACGACTCACTATTCCACACAGATAGAGCCAAAGCCTTGACAAAACACCTCATTACCATGTGGGACCACTTTGCCTCTTTACTGTCATTGTCATTTACTATGTTGTTACTCATGGATGAGCCTTGTTGTCATATAACATGGTGGCATTTTCAACTGCAGACATTGAGCACAAAAGTGAGTGATCATAATTGATACCTTTACAGAAGACCATCACGTTCCAGTTGGGACACACATGCACAAAAATGCAGCCGGACAAAACAACAAAGCTGTTCGTCCTCACTGCACTGTATCGCTTTGACTTTCCTTTTTACACAGCTATAGCGAGTTAGAAAGGGGCCCTGGCGAGCGCTTTGACTTAACAAGAACGTCATGCTTTCAGACGTACATTGAAATTCATTGAACAGGACGTTCGGTGGATTAAAATGCTCTATCTATCATAATTTGAATTATGAGAGAGTTTCAAATTATTAGTGACGTCGCAAGTCTGTTCCTATCGATGCCGGAAGCCATTACACAGCACACACACACACACATACTACAGAATTAGCCAGTCTTTACCACCCAAGACCAACAGAAAATAATGTTTGTTCCGATATTGGTTCATAAACAAGCCTGAATCGCAAAGCAATAATTGATCACAATGGCAAATGGACCCCATCAAAATTTGACTACGGGGAAAGGTAAAAACTGTAAACAAATCATTTGAATTGATCTGTACTTCATGGACAGGTTTAACCACATCATCAGTATCATTTAAAATGAACATTTTAAGGGGTAAACTAGTAGCCCGATCTTGCCTACTGAATTTAATCTTAGTTGCCGGTGACCTCTCTGGAGTTGCAACACAAGTGAAGAGAAGATTTAGTGAAAGTTGCCACTTTCCACGAGATGTGTCCAGCGACAGGACAAGTAATCCTGACACGCGTGATCTCAATAATAAAGACCCAGCACCACCCTGGAGTGTGCGCAAACACTGCATGGGCTAATGCTACACATTAAAACTTAACGTTTGCTGAGGCAAGTTACGTGTCATATGAAAAAAAAGCACAACAAAAAACTATGCGCAGTGTGCATACTAAGTAAACAGCGGAGAAACTACATGGACGACGTGGAATTAGAACGACTACGAAAGCCATTTGGCAGAATTTATAAATTAGCAAGTCAACCCGTGTGATGTTTGCTAAGTTAGCTTAGCCAGTTAGCTGACACTCACCCTTCTCCTGACAGGCCAGGTTTCAACACTGTCGTGCGTTTCAAAACAGTTTAGGATTTCAAAAGTAGACTTCTTTTTCTCATCCCGGATCCGGTGAATTCTTACGCCGAATCCCTGTGGTTCCAAACGCTGTCAGTCGTTTTCAACATGTAGATTTTTGAATTATTGTAGGTTTAAAATCTCCACCCTCGAAGTAAATAGGGTGCCAGAATAGTCGAGTCCCCACTCCCTGGCAGGTCCAAAGATGGCTGCCGACTGTTCCACCGTCGCCTCCCTTCGTGAAAATGCGTTAAAGAGAGTGCGAGGGGAAGTTCAAACACCTCGTTAACACCCAGGAACAATATCCGCAATGTCGTTACAAAACCTGCGCGTTTAAACCGAGCACTAGCAGACTGCCATGTTAACAACTTGGCTGTTTTAGCAGTAGCTGAGCCTCGCTATGCGTCTTCCTTCGACGTACTGCGAGCAGCAGTTCCGCCCTGCCCGGTGCAGTAAACTACCAGACGCGTCCAGAGGCGGAGACATTAGCAGGAGACACTCAGCTCTGTGGAGGCTGCAGCCGTCTGTGCTATGTGCACTTATTTTTGTTTCTGATATTACATTTATACCGTTGAACTTTAAATTATTTTCTCAAAATTAGAATTGGTTTTAATAGTGACCTGTTTAAAATGTCCGTAGAGACCTGCAATCCATTAAAGGTGATAAACAGGAAAGTTCACAGAACAGTGTGCTTTTCTTTTGACCTGACAAAGAACATCTTCTTTCTTCTTCTTTCGGCTTTTCTCGTCAAGCGTCGCCACAGCAAATCAACTTTCTCCACTTCAACCCTGTCCTTTGCATTGTCCTCCCCAACACCAGCCACTCCCATGTCTTCCCTCACTACGTCCATGCATCTTCTCCTAGGTCAACCTCTAGCCCTGTTTAACACTGCAGTTGTTGTATCGGTCTGTCGTGGTGAACAAAGCCAAAAGACAAACCTCTTGATTTACCGGTCAATCTACATTCCTACTTTCACCTTTACGGCCATGAGCTTTCGTGATGACCGAAAGGACATGCTACTGTGTGACTGTACTTGTACTCTAACATTCTATCTAATAAATATATTCATCATCATCATCATGGCGTATACAAGCAGTTGAAATGAGTTTCCTCTGCAGGGTGGCTGGTTGGCGCACCCTTAGAGACGGGTGAGGAGCTCAGTCACCAGGGAGGAACTCGGAGTAGAGCCGCTGCTCCTCCACATCGAGGGGAGTCAGTTAAATTGGCTATTTATTCTATTTCAGATGGTGTTCCATGCATTTCCCAATTGGGAGGAGGCCTCAGAGAAGACCCGAGGACACGCTGACCTGTGAACGGCCCTTGATCCCCCTGGAAGGGCTGGATGAGGTGGCTGGGGAGAGGGCAGTCTGGAAGTCCCTGCTGAGGCTGTTACCTCCGCGACCCGGTGCCAGATAAGCGGTGGAAGATGGATTGATAGATGCATGCCCAATTTTGGCAAAATTTTACCCCGGATGCTATTCCTGCCACAACCCACTGCATTTATCCGGGCTTGGGACTGGCTCAAGGGAGACACCATTGAAGAACATACCCGGGCGTATTCCAAGACGTTCGCAGTGTAAATTCATTCATTCATTAAATGTATAGTATTTTATCCACAAAGTACTATATATATCCATGTTATCTGAAAATATTTAACATATGTTTGAGAGGGAACCAAGCATTTTCATACAAGATGTCATGTCAGCCAGGCCTGTGGTTGTGTTCATGGATGATTGGCTAAAATTGGATTTTCCTGGAATGACAAAGAAATGAAAAAAACATGAATAAAGCACGGAGGAACGTTCTTTCACACAGAGGTTGCGCAACAGGGGCAAAGCCTACTTCCTTCTCTACAAGACAATATTTTTTTGGTCAAAGCTCCATGATGATTTATGGGATACAGTAATTTGCTGTTTCAGCCGAATCATTTCTCCGTTAATGACATACAATAAAGCCAGTCATATGTGTTGTATGCTACAACTGTGCTTCTGCATTATCTAAAGGTTAAGGTGTAGGTTAAGGTTCGATAATGCAACATGTTTCGGTACGCATTTTGATGAGGCTATTGCATTATTTTCTTCCTTCCCTCTGTGTCTCATACTGGAAAAATAATACTGAGAAGTTTTTCCTTCTCAAAAGTATGAAAACAATAGGAAACTGGAAAAGCACTTTGAGAGCGCAGACCTCAGCCGAGCAGCTCATTCCCCTCATGATTAGATTTGCATCATCCACATGGTGATCTGGATCATCACCAAAAGGTTCTAAATTGTTCTTGGTATCTTTATACACCAACCATGAAAAGTAAAAATGAATTGGAGTTGATGTGTATTTTTAACATATTTTTGAATGAAGTTGTCAATGTTAAAATTAAATATTCTTTCCTAACATCATTCTGGATCCAATCCAGATGAAATTCGGTGGTGAGAGAATAGATTATTAGAATATTAATTGAAATACGATCATTTTATCTGAATAATAAATACGTTATAAATGAAAGGCAGGTTTACGATGTAATTTATCATAGGAAAATGACTATAAATATGATGAGAAATATAAATGAGCGAGAAATTCAGTTTTAGGCTTCATCAATGTGTATTTCTTAATCTGGCATTGTTATCTTAAATTAGTTGAGGAGTCTGTGAATACTGGCATGGAGCACCTGGTTGGCTTCAATTTAGTGAATCATCTCGAGTTTTCTCAAAGTAGGTGTGAATATGTTCATAGAAAATGTGTGGTTGAAATTTAAAAAAATGACACAACCAATCTAGCAGACCCGTTACAAACGTCAATCAAACAAGAATATTTAAGTACATTTGTGTATTCCGCAAGCTTAATGCCGAGATTAGATACATTCTACTTTCTTTCAATGCATTTCTCCTCCTCCAGCAGTGGCACTGTGGATTTATTTCACATTGGTGAAAATAATAATAATGTAATTCACTGTGGTACTTTTAAATCTATCATATACACTGCAGCCAAGACTTTGTGAATTTCAAATTAGTCTCTGTTGTAAAATAAGATTGATATTGACATTTTTGATGGTACTATACAAATAATTACAATATTCTTTTATTTAATAAACTGGAGCTCTATATAGTAGTTAAATTATTGTATTGTGCGTACGTTGTAACCTTTAACTACCATAATATAACGTCGTTGAAATCAAAGAAACTGATGTGGAACATTCATTCTACAAATGTTTATGGTTCAGTGGACATTATAAATAACATAAGCTTTTATTTTGAAGAAGAAACCTTCCGGGAAAAGTCTGATGACACGCCTACGACGTCAGCACGAATGCGGAAGTACCTTAACTAACTTCCACATGGTGAAAAAATGGCAGCGAATGTGGAAAAACAACAGGGCCATAGACCCGGCATTTATAAACAGAAGAATAAAGGCCACAAGCATGGCAAGCACCGGACGAAAGGTGAAGTTGATAGAGAAAACAAAGGTAATAGGGAGGGGGGGTTGAAGGAAAGTTGCGTAACCGCTGAAGCTCCGATAGCATGTGACTGGTCATGTCTACAAGCGCACGTGTTGAATTCCGAGTGAATTTGGTTTTTTCTTTTGTCAGTTTAACTTTTTTCCTTTCTGGTGAAACGTCCATTGTTTTAGTAACCTTTAGTAATTTACAGGGATTTAAAAAAAACCCACTGGTGACCTGCAAATTTATCATAGAAATAAAAATTATAATTATTGTCTTAATGTTTTATTTATACTGCATAAGACTTTATTACAAGGGTAAAGATACTTTATATAGCAGTTTCCTTCTTTTTTTTTTTTTACTGAATCAAATCAACCATGTGTGGAACTGTTTGTCAGGGAGAGTGTCGGTGATAGCAATCACCAAAAAACAGAGGAAGGAGCAAAACAAGATGGACAGAAGGAACAGAGCCAACCAGCTACGCAGGAATAAAAAAGACTTGGTAAAACTTTTTATTTCACATGAAGAAACATCATCTTTGATTTTCTTGTTTTTGCTGCTGAGTTTCTTTGTCTTATTCTTTTAGGTCCTAACGGAGAAGCGACGTCTGGGCAGCAGGGATGGCCCTCCACATTTGGTTGCTGTCCTGTCCCTTCATGCCGAAATCGATGCCGGTGCCGTCACCAAACTGCTTCGGGGGGAGGGTGCCGGGGGGGTCGTGCACCGGGAGGAGTTTGTTAGTGGTATTAGTGACAGTTTCGGGCTGATTCTGCCACGTTTCAAACAGAGGTTCATCTTTCTGAAGACCAGCATGGGTAAGCATCACCTAAAACAGAATAGTTGTTGCCTGAATAAATCCTCAACCGAATTAAATTGAGTTTGCGTTTTCTTCTTGCATGAATATTGTTGCAGAACTCAGTGATGACTAAAATCTGTTTGTCTGATGCACGTTTTACATCATACCTGTTCAGACAGACTGCACTGGAGACTCTTGCTACAGCCTGTTACGAGCATTACGTTACCCGTTTCTTCGGTTTCTCTTTTTTTTTTTTTACAGCTGATATCCACTCTCTGCTGGATGTGGCAAAGATTGCTGACAGTCTTCTGTTTGTGCTGGACCCCACTGAAGGTTGGGACAGCTATGGAGACTACTGTCTCTCCTGCCTCTTTGCTCAGGGCCTCCCCAGCCATGGTGAGTGTAAACCTGACCGCCATGTATTGATACTAGGAACATGTTTTGCGCTGCTGTATAATGTACGCCCTGAGGACTTCTTTTCTGGTTAATGTCTGTTTTCTGAGACAGTCTACTACTGCTGCTGTACTTTAAGCTCGTCCCGTGAGGGGTCGTCACAGCAAATCAACGTTCGCCACTTCACCCTGTCCTTTGCATCGTCCTCCCCAACACCTGCCACTCTCATGTCCTCCCTCACTACGTCCATGTATCTTCTCCTGGGTCGACCTCTAGTCCTGTTCCCTGGCGGTTCCATCCTGAGCATCCTTCTACCGATATAGTCCCCGTCTCTCCTCTGGACATGTCCAAACCATCGAAGTCTGGCCTCTCTGACCTTGTCTCCTAAACGTCTAACCTTCACTATCCCTCTTATTGCCTCATTTCTAATCCTATCCAACCTGGTCACTCCCAAGGAGAACCTCAGCACCTTCTTCTCCGCCACTTCTTGCTCCGCCTCCTCTCCTTCCCTCTGTCTTCCTAACACATTGTCTCTGTTTATAAATCCACCCTCTTTAGCACTGGTGTGCCAGGGTGTGTCTGGTCTTCCTGTGAAGAAGAGGGTTGAGTCCAGAAGAGCTCTGTCAAAGATCACCGAGAGCCGTTTTCCCGACGCCCGTCTCTTCCCTCTGGATTCGGAGCAGGATGCGACCCTTCTTCTGCGACACCTGGGCAGCCAGAGACAGAGAAAGCTCGGCTTTCGCTCCAGACGGTCCCATCTTCTGGCTCAGTATGCCACATTTACACCCAACAGCCCGGGTGAGGGTTCGAGTGGCGGGCCGACTGGTCTCGGCACCCTCTGTGTTTCTGGTTATGTCCGTGGCCGTCCTCTACGGGTGGACAGACTGGTACACATCAGTGGACATGGAGACTTTCAACTCAGTCAGGTTGATGCTCCAGCAGACCCTCTGCTCCTCAACTTAACAAGCAGACCAACGAAGCCAGGCAAAGGAGGAGAAGTTGAAATGGTAGGTGTCCTGGAACCTTATTAAAAGGCCCCTTGCATTAATGGGTTGTCTTGTTTCACATTGCGGTTTCAGAAAAATAAATAAAAATAGTGACTGACTGGATGATCACAAGAAGACGCTCAACTGTCATGATATTTAATGTAAAGGCTGTGAGTGGAACATTCTCTCTTACCTCCATCATCCGTGTTTCCTGCAGGATGGAGGTGAAGCTGAGGCTCCTGTGCGACTGCTGATGAAAGCAGATCCATCCTGTAGGGAGAGTCTGCAGGCAGAAGCCGAGGTCGACCCCATGGAGGGGGAGCAGACGTGGCCCACAGAATCAGAGCTGCTGGAAGCAGAAGGTGCAGAAACAGACTTTACACAGAATAACATTTGAGATGACGGTTGGTAAAATGAGGATATTTCCATCCGGGTGGGAGTCTAAATATTTTTTTTGAAATTTCCCTTTACCTTTTAGAGGCCAGGAAGAAAAAACATGTGATGAAGGTCCCTAAAGGAACATCAGACTACCAGGCCACCTGGATCGTTGATGAAGACGAGGACAACAATGGAGATGAGGATGAAGAAAGCAGCAGTGATGAAGATGATATGTTAGATGAGCCCATGGATGGGGACGATGAGGATAATAACTCTCAGGTACTCACTAGCTATAATACTAATGATAGTTTGACTCTTTGACCAGGAGGAACGAACACCAGAATTTGGAACCACATTACCGGTAGTCTGATTATCTCAGTAACTTTTGATGACATGTAATTTATCACCAAACTAAGTCAGCCCAGTTTCAGCTACAGTTCATTTCCAGTTGCAGATCTGTCGCACTATTCCTCTCGCAAGAGGGAATTTGCTCTGGACCTTACAATTTTGCACGTTCTAGATCACCAGATGTGGAACATTGCATCAGATGAGAATGTGTTTCTGGTCGATCCTGTTGTGGCAGCTGATGATGAATAGCTTTTAATTTTTCAGGCCCTTAGACGCAGTCCAGCTCTGAACTCCTCCTCCCGGATTAATTTCCTTTGTGTTGGAGTGACTGAAAGTTTATAGATGGATGTTTCAAATCAAATGAACACGACCTGCAGTGGATCCAGATGCTGGATCCGGATCGCCGCCAGCATCTATTTGATGCTGGCTTTATGATGCTTTTTGAGTGTTCCTGATAACAAGCAGATGGACAAACAAGCAAAAACAAACAAGCAGCTGCAACAACACGGCCTCCTTCGCATGGAGTTTCACGGTTGCTCAGGTTCACCCTGACGTTGGTGCTTTCCGGTGGCTCGAGCTGCTTACGTGAGCCGCGGTCGAGGTTGCAGCTCGTCACCGAGACGCAGAGTTTGTTTTCTCACTGTCTGTCTGTGCCAGGCTGCTCGCCACAACAATAGTGTTTGGAGCACGAGTCCCGAGAGAAGCCTCCCGACTTCCTGTCCTGTGAACAGAACTTCCCATCTGGACGAAGGGAGGGGCCGACCATTTATTTATCTCCACTTGGGCTTGAAAAGAAGTTTGGGGGGGGAACTTACCTCATGCATTGGGTTCATTACAGTCTGTGGCATCTGTTTGATGTATTTAGGAGAGAGTAACAATGGGGACATCAAATGATGGTGATTATTATTATTGCAGCAGGGATGTTGGAGTGTTTTCCCTGAAAATGTTGGCTCGAACCACAATGTGCCAGTCGAGTGAAAGGTGTTCTTTCATTCTATTTCCTAGTACAAATATAGTGCTCAGATATTGTTGTAAAAATGTACTTATAATCAAACCGGGGTTTCCATAGACTCCCATTAAGTCCTGACATCATCTGATAAACATTACATACTGTTAATTATTCTTCTTTGTTGAGTGGAACATTGTTGCTGATAATTTCCCTGTGGGATTATTAAAATATTCTGATTAATACTAAAGGTTCTCAAAACGTTGTGGCAAAGGGAGTCCTATTTATACTTGACGATTGTATAACTACAAATTATATACTTGGAATCTCTTTGACTCGTTTCCAACATGAAAATAACAGCAGAGACCTTCTAGGTAACAGTTTAGATCTGTTAAAGCACATGCTGAAGGATTGAGCATGGAAATCTTTGGGTTGTAGCTCATCTGGCCACAAATGAACTATTATCCATCAGCTTTTTAATTCTGACAATATTCACAGAAAAGCTGAGCTGCAGCATGATGTAAAAAATAAACGTGCTGTATCCTCTCTGCTCAGGAGCCAGGTTCAGACTACGGCTCAGAGGATGAAGAGGAGGAAGAGGAAGAGGTGTGCTCCACAGAGCGACCTGGAGCAGATCAGCGCTATGATGAGCACATGGACAAAGCTGCAGAAGAAGAGGGCCTCAAACGCTACCGCGAGGCTCGAGCCAATGAAATATTCCCTGATGAGGTGGACACACCCCTCGACACGGCTGCTAGAATCAGGTCTGTGAATAGAATGTTTCTGAAGGAAGAACTCGTACGGTTTGATAAATGCTGCATGCATGCTAACCGCCCTCCCCCGGATCTAGATTCCAGCGTTATAGAGGCCTAAAGAGTTTCCGCTCGTCACCCTGGGACCCCATGGAGAACTTGCCTCTCAATTACTCGCGCATCTTCCAGTTTCAAAGCTTTGAGCGCACTCGTCGCCGCACGCTGGCTGAGGCTGCAGCCGAGCAAGAGGGAGCAATGGTAAAAAAAAAACTAGAGAGTGACGGCCTTCTGTAAATGCACCGTCATCAGATTTATGGATTCTCTGACCCGGCGCGGGTCCACTTCTGTTTCAGGTGGGCTGGTACGTCACGCTGCACGTTATTGATGTTCCCATTTCCGTGATGGAGAGTGTGCAGTCGGGCAGACCTCTGATTCTAGTCTCTCTCCTGCCTCACGAGCAGAAGGTACCGCATCCTAAAACGTTTGAGTCACGCACTGCTCCGTGAGCCATTGTTCCGACCTCACCGTTTTCTGCACCTCCGTTGTGTTCAGATGTCAGTGATGCACCTGCTGGTGAGGAGACACCCCAGCAACACGGCGCCCATCAAGTCCAAAGAGGAGCTGGTGTTCCACTGTGGGTTTCGGAGGTTCCGGGCCGCTCCCATCTTCTCTCAGCACACCTCGGGTAGATATGCTAGAAATAATGAGCATTAAAATGAACAAATCTACACAAAGCTAACCACATCGGATTACGCCTCGTTTAAATAGACGCGGATTTGATGTAATCTCCACTATTTGAGAGGATAATCACGACTTCAGGATTCTTACAAAGCGGCACACCGAGCATCAGCTTCTTCATCTTGCGTGACTGTCTGACAGAATTTATTTTTGTGTGTGTGTGTGTGCTGCTTTATTCCAGCTGACAAGCACAAGATGGAGCGCTTCCTCAGACCAGATGCCCCCACTGTGGTATCGCTGTACGCTCCCATCACATTCCCCCCTGCAGGAGTTCTGCTTTTCAAACAACGGACCGACGGTATGTCCATTATGCTGCTTTTTGTGTTTTATTACTCACTTTAGTTCATTCCGTGCTGGTGTTTGAGCTTCTGTCTTTTGCTGCTGCGTCCTCCAGGCGTCCAGGATCTTGTGGCTACAGGCAGCCTGCTCAGTTGTGACCCTCAACGCGTCGTGCTGAAGAGGCTCGTGCTGAGCGGACACCCGTTCAAAATTAACCGGCGCTCTGCGGTTGCTCGCTACATGTTCTTTAACAGGGGTGAGGATACTGTCACATCTCTGATGACAGAGCATCACGTTTGAGTTCTCTTTAGCTTTAAGCCTTGTGACCTTCCCGTTTGCTTCTGTCTGTGGTCAGATGATATCATGTGGTTCAAGCCAGTGGAGCTGCGAACAAAGTGGGGTCGGAGAGGACACATCAAGGAGGCTTTAGGTGAGAGTCTAAAATGTTTGCAGCTTCTCGAACTCGCGTCTAGAACCCGCTTTGAATTCTGACTGCCGTATCTAATTTTTCCAGGAACACACGGTCACATGAAGTGTGTGTTTGATAATCAGCTCCGCTCCCAAGACACTGTCCTGATGAACTTGTACAAGAGAGTATATCCTCGCTGGACATATGACCCCTACGTGCCCCTGTCTTTACCGTGGATCAAGGGAGAGGACCCTGTCGAGATGGATGACTTGGACATGGAGTAGTGGAAACCACAGGATATGTAAAGACCAGTGTGATTACATGGCACTTTTAAAAGGTGTGCTGTGTATTTAATAAAACTATATTCAACCCAAGTATCTTCTGTTTAACTGTTACTCATCTTTTCTCTGTCTTACAAGTCTCCTGACTCGCTGCTGTATCTGTTTCAGCCACCAGATGGTAGCAATGAATAATTATTGGCGGGGCTATGTTTGAAAGGTCTCAAAAATACTCATGGGGGGGACAAATAGCTGTTTTGGGGGCACTATAATCTAAACTGGCTCTGTCAGGTCAATCTTTTTACGCACTGAGGTTCTTTCCTGCAGCACCTCTTTGGACACTCTTGAAGCCTGAAACAAAATGTTATGATGGTGAAACATCATGAAATTTCTCAATGAGTTGTTGCCTTTCAGGGTTTAAAACGTGGCAGCTGGAATCATAAGTTACTATTCATCTTCTGCTGACTATAGGGAGTCTGTTCTCATTTGCCCAATAGTTCTGGTGTTTTTATTCTCAATTAAACTTTCCCATCATGTTTGGCTGGAATTACACCAATTGTGCTACACATGCATCTTCAGAATGTTCTCAACCACTCCAGACACATTTCATAATTGTCAGCCATTGAGTGACCAGAGCATCAAACTCTTCTACTGCAAACAAATAGAGGAAGCAGAGTATTGCTTGTTTACTCCAATGGTATCATGGTAGCTTGATAACTTCAAGAATTGTATTTAAATATATATTATAATTTGTTTTAATTAAGTTTAGAATCGGACCCAGATTCTGTATTGATAAATGCCTGTGAATTACCTTTGGGTGAAGAATGAATGTCTTCGTTTTAGATGTTCCCTATTCTCACACCTGTTTGAAATGATCAGTTTGCCATCAAGTTCTGCAGAAACCTCTTAATGACCCATTTATGAGAATCCAAATTGAAAACAATGCAATGCAAACACTGCTGAGCGTACAGACATGACTTCTGGGTTGAATGACAAATATTTTCCTGATGGACCTTCCTATATTCGTCTTCCTCTCCCTCTTTCCTTTTTCCGACACTTGTGTAGCAGCTTCAATTGTGTTTTGTCACAAAAATGCCTCGGTGCATTTTACAAACGAGGGCTAAAAAGTGATTACCGGTAGTCAGAGTCATGCCACTTTCAGCTTCAGCTTAACACTATCATGGAACAACAGACACAAAACACAATACTTTTTACCCTTGCTACTAACCCAGGAAGACGCCGATGCTTTCTCACCACGATGGGCCTGTTCTGACCCCAAATCTCCTTTTCAGCCCTTGTCAAACCAAACACACACACACACACACTGACTCCCAAAAAAATCTTTCCTGCTGAAGAAAAGATTTGCAATAGTTATCACAAAACTGAGCCCATGTACGCTTGCAAGTTGCAACAACGTGGTTCATCCTGGGGCTGCGTTGGGACCGCACCGCAGAGGCGTGCCAATATGTCTGGGAAACCAGAAGGGGCAGACTTTACGATGAAGAGGAGCACATGATCCAGAAAACCGAAGGGAGCAAAAGTTCACTGCGTGCATTTTTATTTGATTACAGTGGAAAAAGTTGGAAGAAAAATGATAATGCAGTTGAGAAAGACTAATGTCTCTATTGCCCATGGGGGGGGGGGTTAGGGTAAGGGCAGCTCTGGTCAGCTTTGTGGCAACACTCAATTTATTTCTTGCTTTGCTTTTTTTTGGTACGGGCAGAGAAACAGTGATGCGTTGAGCACGTCTAGTTAAGGGCTGAGGGGAGGGGGTGCTGAGCATTCTGCTGATCAGCAGTTCCTGGAGAGGGGGGGGGGGGGGGGGAATTCAATACCCCCCCTTGATGGAAAATACTCTTAAAGTAGCACATGTTCCAAATTGGCACCGAGTGTGGATGCATGCACTAAATATTTCCTTGACACTATCAATTTGAAGCAGATAAACATTTAGCTGCTTGGGGACCGACTGCACTGTGATAAGGCCGAATACACCCCAGAAGTGAAGTGTGTGTTTGTCAGAAGACATGCACCCTGATGACTTAGTGCTGTTTGGAACAGGAATGTCTTGTGGTTCCCAGTTCACTGCCACCACACTTAGTTGGCTCCCACCGAAGATATAATGGGTGAGAGATTTTTTTTTTTTTCTTTTTTACCCCCCCGTTGGATGTGGATAAAGAAACGGAAGGATAGATAAGGGAAGGGAAGAACTGGATGATGTTCAGCGTGAATAAAACCAAAAGTCGTGGGAGGAAGCAGTCAAAGGAATGCAAAGAAGGGGGATGCATAGAATTTGGAAATTAAAATAAAGGGTTAGTGGGTGAGAGAGTGAAATAGAGGAGTGTGAGAGTCTGAGGCGGTGTGGGCGAGGGACTAGGAGAGCGAGAGTGGCTGGCGTTTATGGATTGCAGATGTGGCGCTTTGGGGTTTTGGCAGGGGCCATGTGTGCCTGAATCCTGCACCGGCTGGGTGGCACCAGGGTGAGAGGGAGGTCACTCCACCGCAGCGCACAGCCCATAAAACACTGAGTGTAGTTGGGTGAGGAGAGAGAGAATCAGCCTCAGATGCACAACTAAGCCGGGGCTGCATGGCAGCCGGGGCGAGCGGATCACGCTTTGGGCTTCAAGAACAGGAACACCGGAATGTTCTGCATGTGCTGAGCAGGCGGCTTGAAACGGAGACCTAATCAAATCATCTCAGATTTAATAAAAAGCTCTCTGCAGATGCCTCCCCCAGCCATGACAAAAAAAAATAAAAAATAAAAATCACACGCTACTGCTTTTGACAAGATGATTAAAGCAAAGCAAGATAGTCTCAGAGAGTGAAAGTGTCTGTTGCCTCAGGTTGATCAAACCACCAGGAGTCTAACTTCTACCATTTCGTTTTCCATCCTCATCATTGTCCAACTTCCTCAGGAAGTCATGGAGATTGTGGAACAAACTTACCAGAGCAGGCCTTAGCAAATGTACTGATGAAAATTGTGGGAAACTCAAACAGTTTCTTTTCATGCACTCTTCTAAAGAAATCCCTTCACTTCCCATTTTGATACTGTGCTCTTACGCTGAAGGATGAACAATCCACGTCAGCAATTTGCAATCAACAGCTCCGAGGGGCAGGGGTGTCTGATTGTTGACAGAGCTGTTCACACACACTGCGTGCCCAATGGGATTTGACAGCAATGTCCTGCTTAGAATCACAGTTAGAATGACACCGGCCTGCAACTTTAAATGCCATCCTGTGCATTGATTTCCACACTTTAAAAAAAGAAAAAACGATTACGTCTTTGTTTTTGACAATTAAGCACCTCCACGTGAATCTAAAATTCTAAACACAAGTCATGCAACAGTCAACATGCATATTCTGCAAAAAAAAAAAAAAGATTTAAAACACTACCAGCGCCGACTATGAAACTGCATATATTTCTTGCAGATTCCTGAAGAAAGAGGAGAGGCAATGACAACAGCAGAGTATCTTTCAAAGACGCCACGATTTTGAAAGGTCCGTATAAATTCAAGCATCTGCCGATGACAGGACAGAAAAATCCAGCCAGCAAATAATTTAGACCTTAAGATGTAGAAATGCTCCAAATGCACCACTAAGAAGAAAAGAAAAGAAAAGAAAAGTCTGTCAGTCCACAGGATTACTCAAAAAGTAATTATCGGATTTCTGTCGATCCAGATCATCATCTGGACCCAGAATGTTTTTTTTGTTGTTGAAAGGTTTCTGTGCCATTGTGGGATGGGGGCAGTTACAAGCCCTTTTGCGCTTAAATTCATGGATGATGTCCAAAATAATTGGACAAAGATTACACACTGACATTGCCATACTATCTACCACACATCATAATGTGACCTGAATTCATGTCATTTTCCAGATCTGCTGTTGTTTAAAGTTATAGGGCTCACAGATTATTCACTCCTGCAAACCAAATTCCTCTGAAACTGTGTTGAATCATTTTGGCGTCAGATTTGAGGCAGCTCCTGAAGAAAAACCACCATTAGTGAAATGTTGTTTTTCTTCAATAACTTTAGAGCTAATAATCCTGACATGATTCCAAAATCCTAGGACTGGTTCTCTAAAGTCATAATATTAGAGTCAAATTATCATGGGATTACTGCTTTTAGGTATAATGACATAATGGGTAACCTGAGGTTTGCTTCTGTATATCTTCACGTGTGCATTTGTTTAGTGGCGGGAGGATGAATCCATGAATAAATTAAAAGATAGCCGCCCCCCAATAGGATCTTTAATTTTTCACTAGCAGGCATGCTTAAGGGTTTGTATCTTTGACTGTGTGCCATTTGGTGCACAACAAATATCCGGAACATTTAAATAGGTGTCTGTTGTGTATACAGCAACCTTAAATTATGGTTGCAGGGCTATGATTTAGATTTTGGATATGGCTTTATTGAATTAAAGTGGGGGGTGCATGCACGCTACCGAGTGCCATTCTAGTTTTTAGGAGCAGTTATTTTTGGACAAGTAACTCCTTACACAGACATTAAACACTCTGGCTGTCTAACGACATATTATTTGGTACCCACTGGAGGTTAGTGTGAAAAAAAAGTGTATAAATGATTTTGTTTTAGCTGCAATAATTTAAACGAAAGCAAAAGACACACACAAGAAAGCAGTAACTTCTTAAAATCCATTCAGTTCTGCAGCTAAACCTGCCTACATTTGCAGATTTAAACTGTCCTTTTGGGCCTTGGTGGCAGATCCTGCAGGAACTTGCATAGTTTAGACTCGTCTGACAACTTCCCTCGTAGAAAAGCTGCAGCCTGGTAAATGTGAACAAGGCTGTTATTGCAAAAGGAAAAATCTTACTCTATTTAGGTGATTAAATGCACTAAAAGTAGTACAAAAGAGAAACACATCAGTAAACTGCTTTTAGTTTCAATGCCATTAATGTGTACTTTGGTTCAGAGAAAACTGAGTACGGGCGTCTTGCCACATAAAACTAAATGACAGCACAAGTATCAGATAGTAAAACAAACATGAACAAACTCATGGGAAGTTGGAAATATATGGTTTCACCCACAAAAACCTATGAGGAACATTTTATACACTCTGCTGCCTGACGATACTTGCATATTAGGTCAGCTCTGCTTTTCTCTTACTTTTGTGATATCCATTCTTCCCTCTCTTGTTTCCCTTTTTCTCCCCCTTTAGCCTGGTCCCGACTCCCTGGCTCATGGAGCTCGGCCAAGGCGTGTGTCCCCGGAGGAGCCAGGGGGGAGATGGAGAGAGGGGGCAGCAAGGGGCTGCAGATACCAATTCCAAAAAGCCACAGCTGCTGCAGCCTCTCCTCTCCTCTCCTCTCCTCCAGAAGGAGAGTGCATGTGTGCTTATGTGTGAAGAAGAGAGATGCTGACTGGGTGTTTATGTGCATCCCCGCGTGCTGCGCGAGAGCTGGATGGTTCGACGGTGATGGTATGAAGACCAGGATCTCGCAACAAAGTGAGAGAGTTCACCCAGAGAACAAAAGAGGGAGGGAGGAAGTTTGACAGACATAAAGCCTGGCGAGCAGATTGGGACTGCCGGCAACTGGAGGAAGAGGCTGTTGAATGATCCACAGACGGTTTAAGCATCACAAGAACAATATGAAATCCCTCTTTTTTTTTTTTTTTGATTCCTCTGACAGTTCTTGGAGGAAGGTGTTGCGCAGCACCTGCACTCAAATGTAAGAACTGTAGGAAAGCAGTTCATGACCTGACATGCTAATAAATCACATCAAGGTTGCCTTCAAGGTATATGCTGGCTCTCCTCCGCCCCTCCTCCAGCACCCTGATTATCCAGGTGGGAGTGAAGTATGTACTTTCCAACCTGCTTTGCTATCAGCCCCAGCCGGGCCTCCTGGAGTGCTTTTCTGCTGACATCACTGCACAGAGACCTGGCAAGCCAATCGCTCCCCCCCCTGCTCAACCATTCCCTTTCTCCTTGCTTCCTGCCCTGATGATGTCACACACCATATGGTTTTCAGCAGTATCAAGACGGAAAAAGAGATTTAGTCAGTGGAGGGAAGAAGGAGAGAAAAGGAGGAGGGCTGGAACAGGGTACAGGTCAGACACAGAAAACAAAAGGTTCACTCTTCCGCTTGTGTTCGCTCTGAGTGGAAGGTAAAGATGGGGGGGGGGGGGGGGGGGCTGCAGTGTGGGAGGCTAATGAGTAGAGACCTGGGAGCAGAGACCATGCATCGGACAACCATGTGCTGCACAGACACCCGCTGGACGGGCCCGCACACTAACACGTTTTTGGATTGATGCGCACACCGAAGCACACTGTACTCCAAGAGGAGGCAGGACGACGTTAACAAGATCATCCTGCGTGCATTCTTTGAATTGTTCTCATTAAATATTCATCTCTTGTTTTATGAGGCAAAGAGTTACAGTAATAGTCTCTTATTTCTTATTACTGGATTTATTTGAGTTGCTAAAACATGCGTAGATACATTTATGTCAAAGGTTTTATTAGAGGTAATAAAACAGCAGAGGATTATCATAAAAATCTGAACTTAGTGTTTTAGCAGATTTCTACCGATCACAAGACGTTCGGTTGATGACATTTCCCGAAGATTGAAGATGAGAGGATTAATCCACAGCACAGAGAACTGGAGGCCCGAATGTTCACCACAGTTCACCATCAATTTGAAAGATCAATATCAAAACATTTTGATAATAAAAACTGCAGTGTGGTGAAAGTTTACAAAATATGACTCAACTTACAATTAAAAAATAAAATACAATTTGCTCGACTTCATGTATTCCCTGACTGTGTTTGGCCGTGGTTTTCTTCAGGTTGTACGGCAGCCGATTGTTCTGGATGCTGATTTGGAGGAATAGGTCAAAATGTTGGAAAACTTATTTATTTCTTGTTAAGAGTTAATAAGAAGATCAATACCGTGCTCATGGCTGAACGGCATGAAGCCAGAGCCAGTAAGTGATTAGCTTAGCTTAGATGAAGACTGGAAGCGGGAGGAAACAGCTGGCGGTGCATCTCCAAAATTGTCTAATTATTGACCTTGAGAGGTGCTGGCGAGCTGCATATTTCCAAACCTTGGACAGGGTTGGAATATCTGTTTCCAGCGTTTCCTGAGCTAATCTAATCTCCCGGTAATTGTGTTTTGGCAGTAGCTTCCTATTTAATATACCGACATGACACAGGTATTGATCACATCAAACGCTGATGAATATTTAAAACAAAAATGTGACGACTAGAGAAAGGATATTTTGTATTTATAAAATATGAAAGCCAGGTTATTTGGGGGCCTTAAGCAAAATGAGGACGAGGGGCCCTTGCTCAAGGGCACCTCGGCAGTGCCCTGGAGGTAGACTGCTTCCTCTCCAGCCACCAGTCCACACTCCATATTCTGGGCTGGGACTTGAACCGGTGACCCTCTGGTTGAAGTGCAATGAGTAGACTGTTTTTTTTGTCTCATTTTATCATGAGTTATGTTTTTTTTGGTATTTCGACATATTTCATTTGCTGGTGCTCTTCTTACGGTCATGTTTGTGTCGACAGTGAGGGCCAGTCAGCAGCTATCCCAGTAGACAGTGTGGCGAGTGCCAGATCTAGGAAAAAGATGTAATACCGACAACGCCACCTTAGGACTTCCACCTAAAGATATATTTACTTTATTTCCAAATTGATTCCTCTAGCTTTCCCAGACACAACCCATGCACAGGTCGTCCCCCCGGTAATTGCTATGTGATCTTTAAACACTGTTTGTATACTTATTTGTTTTGAAATAAAACATTATAATTTTTTATAATAATCACACAAACAGGATAGCTGCCAAGATTATGGTAGGGATAGGCGCTTCAGTTTTTATGCACGCTGCGCACATCACTCCCTGTATAATGCGAAATAGGGTTGCCAGGTCGGGGGCCCCCTTGAGGTCAGGCGGGCCTAAGCAGGTGCCTAGGATGCTTATAGGCTGGGCCAGCCCTGGACACTACAGCAAGCATCTGGAGATATGGCGACATCGGAAAGAAAGAAAGCTGAGGTTCATGTCCTGCCTAATTGTCCAGTGTTGCTCTACCCGTATCTGGCTGACAGAAACAAAGCAACAATAATGCGTGTTTCAAGCATGACACTGCTCACAGATGTCTGAAAGAGCTGTCTCCAGTAATTCAGAGCATTCACCCCTTCGTTGTGTTTATGTATCGGTTATTCGGTTAGACAGCGTTTCTGCAAAGTGTATGTTGAATGTAAACCCCTTGAATGTGCACCCGGGTAGAAATAGTGGCAAAGGTGTGTGATTTAGAGGGTGACAGCAGACGGTGAAGGGATTTGGCGCTGCAGCCTGCCTTATCTGCAGATCTGGCTCCTCACTGACTGTAGATCTTTGGGGAAGAAGTTGCTCGCAGTCTTTGGGACAGCCTCCGTGGGGCTGTGCTCGCAGCCTTAATTGAATCATTGCTTATAACCATCCTTTTCAGTTCATTAAAAGTTCAGCGTTTCAGATTTTCTACGTTCCACATTACGTTATGTTAAATTGTAATTTGGCAGGCTGACGCTGGATGACCAGTGCAGGCCTCTGGAGGTCTATGATTAGGTAAAGTCTGTCTGGGAGGACAACAGCTGAGTCCAAGGTCACACAAAGGAACTGTAGTTAAGTGACATCAGTATGTTGTACCTTTCTTTTTAACTGTATTTATTTTTAAACCTTACAGTAATAGTTGTGCATTGGTTTTGATATCAGAAAACATATCAATATGTAAACATCCCCCTTTCTTGTGTTGTCGTGGCGATCAATATGATTTATATATTGTTAGGATTCTTTATGAAGATATTCACGATCTCGACTGGACGACAGTGAGCTCCTACTTTGTGTTTATACATAGTTTTGTCCCTGGTATTATTCTTTTTTTAATATTTATTGGTGGCGAGGTTATCATAGGTGCATAGTTATTCTCATTTACACCAAAAAATCTCACAGATTACACATATTTCTTGGATTTATTTTGAAACTAACTTCCATCTGGTCCTTGTAAAATGCATTTCACAGCAGAAATATTGGGACAAACCTTAAATGGCCTAAATGTAATTGAAAGCAATTACAGACATAGAATATGTCACATACGGAAAGATTTATTGATTGTCCTTAAAGATTAGGGACTCTGGTCTTTAATGCCACCAGGCAACAATACAGCGTTTTAAAAGATGTGAAAATTAAAAATAAAACAAAAAAAATAAAGCCATGTAAAGGATGATACTTAGCTGGCAGGCAGCATGTGACATCAGTAGATACATCACGAGGTGGAAAATCTATTTTGGAGCAGAACGCAGCGTCACATCCTTGATGCAGCATCCATTCTCCTGCACCGCTCTGCCTACCTCTGTCACTAAGGTTATCATCAGTTCATCAAGGGAACATGGAAGTGAGAGACAATACTTTCCTCCACTCCGGCAGCCTCTTGGGGTTGCTGCATCGCATGGGATCACTTCACCTGCACCATGTCTCCGGTGATTTAAGGGGGGGAAAGAGCCAGCAGGCTTTATGAGTTTCTCAGCTGGTGTTGTGATCAAAACAAACATAAACTGGCCTCGGTGCACGTTCCACCGGTTCAGGTCGGCCGTCCATTAACAACCTGAGGATGGTAAAATAATCACTTTCAATCCGAGGCCTTTCAAACACTTCACAGTGGCCATGGAAAGACTTTAACAATAAACAGATCCTCACTGACACAATACTTCTAAATACAGATGAATCCCCGCATTAGAATTAACACTTTTAGAAGTGTGTGACTCCTGCTAACTTCTTTCCAAAGACTTTGAAATAAGTCTACTTCCAGTGATGGCTGTGGCCAAGAATAATCACAAAGGAACGTGTGTATATGTATATATATATACAAACGTGTATATGTATATATATATATATATATACACGTTTATATGTATATATATATACATATACACGTTTATTATATATTCCTTATATATATTAGAAGTCTTCCAAATCCAATTCTCGCAAAATCACTATTCCCGTGCTTGATCGTGTCCACGGGGAACACGCTGCCACGGAGCGCACCATTGGGTGTCGCTGTGCGCGTGAAGTATAGGAGGTTTGGTCCGGCCGGACCCCAGAACAGTCACAAGTGTCAGATAGTCTCGTTAACACGTGAGAAATGATAGAGTAGAGAAGAGAATAGAGTGGACGAAGGGAAAGCGAGACTAAAAGGGGCTGCAGGAAACAAAATACGCACGAAGAAACGCTCTGACAGAGTCGGACTTCGAGGGAACTGCGGAGGTCGTGATGACAGAATGCCGAAAAGGAGCACAGACAAACGGCCAGAGTACCAGACATGAGTCCGAGGTAGGATTGTGACACGGCCGAGAAGCACGAGTGACAGGCGCGCAGATGTGTGTTCGTGCGCGGCGTCACAATATAAGCGGCTTCAATGGCGAACGGTCTGATGCGACTCTCAGTACAGATAGAAGATGAACATCTGGATTGTGCGTCAGATGTAAAGCAAACCTGCCAGACATGAACGTAATAGACCTTTTTTTTTTTTTTTTTTTAATCTCCAAATATGTGAAATAAATCGTCCAAGAGAGACTGGAGATCCTGTGAGGTGGATTTTCAACCTTAGACGTAAAGTAAGACCTTTTCTTTTTTAATGACAAAACATAATTTAAACGTTCTAATAATTAAGATGACACTAAAGAAGATAAAATAAAATAAATTTGAGAAGCGTTAATTATAAGGCAAAACAACGTGTGATCTGTTCTGCCTTTACAGCTGCACAAAAAATATGTAATTTGAGAATGGACTGTATTTTGACACTGAAGCAGTTTTTAATTGTTTAGGCACATTATTGATTTAAACAACTAAACAGTCCCAGTTGTCCGTTTTATGACCTTAACTTGTGGAT